>NC_056522.1:199407124-199467596 GCF_019175285.1 Sceloporus undulatus | reverse complement strand
CTGTCAAGTCAACATATGTGGACCCTATAAATGAGAAACCTCCAAGACTACTAATCATTAACTGCCCTTTTCAGGTCTGTGGCTTCCTTTACTGATTCAGTCCATCTGGAACAGTATCTTCCTCTTTTCCTAATGCCTTCCACTTGATGTGGCATTATTGTCTTTTCCAATGAGTCACATCATCTCATGATATGTCCGAAGTATGATAGTCTCAATTTAGTCTTTTTGGCTTCCAGTGATCTTTGAAGCTTGATTTGCCTTTTGGTTGTCAATGGTATCCCTAGTACTCTCCTCCAATGCCAAATGAGTTGATTTTTTACCTGTTCGCTTTTCTCACTGTACAGCTTTGAAAACCATAAATAGAAAGCAGAAATTACATGCATTCTCATAGAAGTATAGAAAAATGTTGACCACCACTTTGTTTGCATGTGAAATTAGTGCAATGAGTTAATGGTTACTACAAAACCTGCTGTCCCCTTTCTTGAAACTAGAATTTGCATTGAATGTTTTTGGTCTGTAGGCTGTTGTTTTCTTTTCCATATTTATTAGTAGATTTATGTTAGAATTTGGATAGATTCCAGCTCTATAGCTTGAAACAGCTTTGCTCTTGGTGATTTATTTCTCCCAATAAAGCTGCTTTGAGAGCAGATTCCACTTCACTTTCTAAAATTGTAGTTTCATCATCAAAAGGTGATTCCTTGAAGGAATCTGTCATCCATTCATCTCTTTTATACAGTTCTTAAATATACTGCTTCCATTGATGTTGTTGTTTTTTGTTTTGCCCCTATCATATAATGTGTGCTGTTGGTCATACAAAATCCCTACTCTTGTTTAAAGAGTAGGAACACTTTGGTTTTTCAAATCATTTTATTTTCTTCAATTGCTTTGCAGTGAGAGAATGGGGCTTCTACATCTCCTGATTCCAATTATGTAGCTTCTATATATATTATATCATGCCTATACAGTTGTCTGATCACTTTCCTGGAGAGGCTGTCTCAAATAAACAAATTCTGTAAGGGGCTGGACAGATTGGTGGAAAGGAGTGACAAGATACCACCCCTTTCTGCCCCAGGTGGAGACCATGGCAACCAAATACCGTGGCCTCCAGGAGGCCTAAAAAGAACCCTCTCCCCGGCGAGTTCTTTTTAGGCCACATGTAGGGATGCCATTGGCGCGCTCCCACACCATGATGACATCTTGCGGTGTTTGGGTGCTGCGCCACGTGGATGTCATCATGGCACACCCTATATGGACAGGCACGCAGCATGATGGCAGCCAGGGTGCATGGCAGGGTTGCTGAGCATGTAAACACTCAGCCCCTAGTTCAGGCCCAGGCCAGTGCAAAGCGTCCATCTGTACTGGCCCTAAATCACTATCCTGTTTCATTTCTTGATCTTAGGCAAAAAATTTCAACACTGTTTGGGTCTGCTCTGAGTCTTGCTTTTGCATTCCATCACCTCCAATGTCCTGTTTTCATGTGTGATTGACTTCTTCTTGGACACATAATCTTTTTATTGCTTCCCCTTTTGATTCTGTAGTTGGAGCATGAACTTCATTCATTCTCATTGAAATTATTTGGTCAGATTTGCATTTTATTCCCTGACTGCTTTTGCTATATCACATCCTTTATTAATGTCACCCCATTAATTATAAGACATTTTCAGTCATATAATTATGTAGTATTTTTTACCCTAAAATGGTAATCTAAGAAGATATTGCCATTTTCAGCATAAGGTTTTCATAGTAAAAAAGACATTCAAAAGTCATTTACTGGTTCCTTCACAGTACTAACAAATGTTAGTTATGGCGCCACTGCTACTGTGTCCCCACCTACACCCCACTATTGTTGCTATTTAGTTGCTTCCCTTCATTGCATTAATATGGTTGGCACACTTCATCCGGCTCCTCAGCAAAAGCCTGTCTGTCTTGGGAGGCCCTACCAGCCACGACATTATTGTCATCCTCTTGCCTCCAGGAAGCATGCAATCTTACCACAGTTATTGCAAGATATTGCCATGGTGGGAATGAGAAAAGTTTCAGTTGTTTTCTGTTCTCTAGTGCAGGACAGACTACTAGTAGTTGCTGCTATAATTATCATTTTCATTATTAACACTCCTATAAAATCAGCTCCTACTATTACTTATACTATGCCTAAACTCATCAACATCTGAAGGATCACAAGGTTCCCACCTCTGCTTTCTGATAAATTCATGCCAGTCAACTTTTGTCCTATTGGTATTGACTAATATTGCTATTGACTAATAGAAGTTAATCAAAATATAAGAGAGCCAGCATGGTGTAGTGGTTAGAGCTTTGAACTAGAACTCCAAAAGACCAGGGATTCACTCCCTACTCAGCCATGGAAACCAGGGCCTACCACTTTAACTACTATGGCTCAATACTATGGGATTCTGGGATTTGTAATGTTGTGTGTTATTCTCTGTCTGAGAGCTCTGGTGCCCCACCAAACTGCAAATCCCAGGACTTCATAGCATTGACCCATGATAGTTAAAGAGGTGTCAAACTGCTTTGTTTCTTCAGTGCAAATGCAGCCCAGAGAAAGGAAATCACAAAACTCCTCTAAATAAGTATCACTGCAGCAGCAGCAAAAACAAATACTTAATTTATGATTATGTAAGTTGCAAAACAAAATTAAAACTTTTTCCTCATGTCTGGAATCTAATTTCCCTGCATACTTTCATTTTTTTAAAAGTATGTCATTGTTTTATTCAGGTCTCTCAGATGGCAAAGAGGTAAAAATGCCTCTGGTGTCTGTGTTTTTTGTAGTTCAATGAGCTCCCATTTCCCTGGATGGTGCCTCTGGCACTAATCTGGGACTAAGCTCTGGCAGAACATCAAAACCTGTACTATCACAAAAGAAAAATTAATGATCACAGCTTCTTTTCTAAGTCTTATCTTGTTTAAGAGATCTGGTTACCATCCTATCTAGTAATATCCTATTAAGAGTGATCAAATAGATGGATATTTGCAAAACTGACTGTAGTACTTGCTTTTGTAGTAGATACACTGAAGGCAGCATGGATATTTAGTAATGAGAGAGTTATTTCTCAGTTGCAAATATTTTGAGATCGCAACTTTTAAAGTGCAACCCTGACCAGGAAAGATAACCAAAACCCACATTAGGTCACCTGAAGTTATGGTGATCAATATCCCTCCCAGTCTAGGGGCACTGGAATTTAAGAAGGACAACCCTGGCCCTTGTCTAACTTTGTGCCAGCATCATAACTGTCTCTAGGGCTGCAGTAGCATTGCAACTGGGATTATTTGATTTCTATATCACCCAATTCCTTCTACATCTTTTCTCCCCCGCTTCTGCCAGCAGATCGTAAGACAGCAGAGTAGTTTCACCAGCAGAATGGTCTTTTGGCAGATTCCTGAAATCAAGCAGTGGAAGAAGGGTCTGCTAACAGAAAGACATTTTTGTTAGCATTTGTGTGTCTTCCAAGCCACCCAACTACCCTAGAATCTTTGCTATTTTTTTTTAATCCTAACAAAAATAAAGGTGAATGGATGATCCAGAAAGCCACCAAGAGCTGGATGATTTAACTTTAAAATTCTCTAACACTCACACACTTCCTCTCTCTCTCTCTCTCTCTCTCTCACACACACACACACACACACACACACCCCAAAACTGAAAGTGGTTTTCTAGCTGCTTGTGGTTGTTCCACCATGCTTTTTAGGGTTACCAGGTCAAGATCATCTCAGGTCCAGAGATTTCCAGCTGAAAACCTGAAACATCTGGATGGCCCTGATGATGTCATGGCAGAAGGGCCTGGTGGTGACATTACACAGTACACCATAACTGCAGTTGCTCACAGCTTGTCATTCAGACATGCGCACAGAGAGAACCTATTTTCTTATGCTGCATCCACAGTGCAGAAATAATCTAGTTTGACACCACTTTTACTGCCATGGCTCAGTGCTATGGAATTCTGGGAACTGTAGTTTGTTGTGGCACCAGAGCTCTTTGACAGAGGACATTAAATATCTGACAAAATTACAGTTCCCAGAATTCCATAACACTGAGCCATAGCAGTTAAATGGCAGTTATCCGAAATGCTTGGGACCAGAAGTGTTTGGGATTTCAGAATCCCTGTATTTGCATATGAGTACATAATAAGATATCTTGGAGGTAGGACCTACATTCATTTATATTTCATATATACAGTAGGTCCTTGTTATCCGCTAGGGTTTGGTTCCAGGACCCTCCGTGGATAACAAAATCTGTGGATGCTCAAATCCCATTAAATACAATGGCATAGGAAAATGGTGTCCCTTATATAAAATGGAAAATCAAGGTTTGATATTTAGAATTTATCCTTTTTTTTCTTCGAAATTATGCCTGAATCCATAGATAAAAGAACCTGTAGATAAGGAGAGCTGATTGTATTTTATACACATAGCCTGAAGGTAATTTTATACTATATTTTTAAATAAGTTTGTACATGAAACAAAGTTTGTGTACACTGAACCATCAGAAAGCAAAGGTGTCACTATATCAACCACCCATAAAACAAGTTTTGGTTTTTGTCATAGTTCAGATTACGGAATTCCAGAAAAGGGAGACTCAACCTGTAGTTCTGCCTTAAACATTTTTAATCTCTGCTGTTTGTTCTTTGTCTACCTTTGCCTCTGAAGTGTGTTTCCACAGAGTCAGTGTGGGGAAGGTGTGTCAGCTGCAGATTTCCTTAATAAATTATTGCAATGATATTAAATGACATTTTAAAAGTCAGGCTGATGTAATCCGGTCTTTGTATCTGTCACCTTTTCATATCATGGGCAATGCTTCCTTCAAGAGGAACAGCAAGCAAACTGAATGTACTTGAGTCAATTGCTCATAGTACATAGGAAATGTCATTATTTGCATTATCCAGCCTATAATTAGTTTCACCTCAGTTCTTTTGAAATGCTATCTGAATGGCAATAATCCAAGTTGAATATAGTATGTAAATTAATTAAGGGACATTTGTTATTATGTTTTGTAACTGACTAAACTGGGGCTCTTAGCTCCCTCAGGCACAGTGGTAGAGAACAGCTGGTCATCTTTTCACCTTAAGAAGAAAATCAGTGTTTGATAATGAAATCTTGATCACCTACCATCTGCCTGCTAATGATCAGCAAGCATTGCATAATTTGTCAACCAGCTGTACTCTTGGAGGAAGGTGGGCAAGTTGGGCTGCTCAAGTCTATGGATGCTTTCTCATGAGTAAGAGCCACACCGCACAATAGGATCATGCCCATGTAATTGTACATATCATTGGACCCATATAATACAATCTCAGGGCCCAAACTGACAGGCCAAAATAAAGCTGCTTCGGGTCATTTTGGAGGTATGCTGTTTAAATGACACATGCATCTTAAGAGGCCAGAAGCTGCACCAAAGCTGTGCTCCAGTCCTTAGGACTGGAGTGTGGCTTTGGCATGGCATCTAACCTCTTAGGATGCATGCATTGTTTAAACAGCACACTTCCAAAGTGACCCGAAGCAGCTTTATTTAGGCCTGTCTGTTCAGACACTTATTTACTAAAAAGTAACTCCCACAGTCCTTAGTGGGCTTACTCCCAAGTCAGTGTGCTTTTACCTGAACTTATTTTATTTATTATACAGATATTTTTAGGCCATGTTTGAGGGCCACATTCTTCCAAAGTGACATACACCATATAAAAATAAAATCAAAATGAAAAGAAATCTGACTGAGATAGAAATAGAGATCATCTGCCATTGTAGAGAAAATTGTCATTAAGTATATATCATGAAAGGCAGTACTGTAGTAAAAACAGAAACAGAATAGCAATATTTAGAATAGAGTTCCATTCTCTTATTTCACCACTAGCATTACATTCTGATCTTAGGTTGGTTTTAATGTACACTCCATCGTACTGCAGAAGCTATCTTTAAAAGAGAAATCAGTATCTGTTTATTAAAATAATACAAAATAAAATAAAAATTGTAAAAATAAATAAAAAGGCATTCTGTTTACTCCTGATTTTTTTCTGCTTACCCCACACTATGGGTCCCCCCATCTATTTTGTCTTTTATCCAAAAGCCAAGGAGGTAATTTCAAAACTGTGCTACTTTTCCATTTCTTCAAATGTTCACATTCAAGGCCACCATAATCCCTTACAAAAGGCAGAAAAAAGCCATCCCCTGCAGATCTTAAAACTCAGGCAGGTTAAAGGGCCTTCTTTGATCAGGGGTATCAAAACTATTTGAATAATAAATTAAAAGTTCCCCGGTGTCAGGAAAATGGATGAAAATCCCCTAGTCTCAGGGGAAGGCAATGGCAAATCTCCTCATCTCACCTTAGTTTTGCCATAAGTCAAAAATTACTTGAGGGCACACAACAACAACAACAACAACAACAACAACCGTCAGGAAACCTTGGCAGGGAGAATCCTGGACAAATAACAATCTTCACAGTTCAGGATGCATTTGGTGTGAAAAATCCACATAGGGTTTTCGTACATTTTCATGCAGAAAAGTCAGCTTCCTGCATGGAAAAATGGGCTGGGGTTGTGCAGAAAACCACACTGGCATACAAAAATATCATGTTTTCACCACAAAAATGTCTATTTCTTTTTTCATGGAATAAACCTAATCTGCAAATAGTCATTGAAAGCTATACAATTTTTGAGGACCTTCTTGCAGCAGGGAGACAAGTGGCAAAATTATCTGTTGTTGCCAATGAGGATAAAATTAAGATCCAAAACACAATGCAGAAATAAAACAGTCTGAGACAGAGTTAACTGCCTTGGATCAATGCTAGGGAATCCCAGAGTGTGTATTTTTGTGAGACATTTAGCCTCCTCTGTCAGAAGGCATTGGTGCCACAATAAACTACAATTCCCAGAATTTCCTAGCGCTAAGTCAGGACAGTTAAAGCGGTCTCAAACTGGATTAGTTCTGCAGTGTGTTTTAAACCTCACACAGATTTACATTCCTAAAGAAGATGTACTATTTCAGATAGTCTGGGCACAAGCCATAAAACCCCTTTATGGCTTGTGCCCCTTTATGGCTTGTGCCCAGACTATCTGAAATAGTACACATAGGTCACAACCTGCACTTTTAATTATGCCCAGAAACATATTGGTAGACAGTTAAGGTTTTACAAAATAGGAAGCATATACCCCCTGTAAATAGTCCTGGTCACCAGACTGGCGGCAACTTTTTGGCCCACTAACAGTGGTGTCCCTGAGCTTGGTATCACCCAGTGTGGCTGCTGCCAACCACCGCTTGGGGGACTGCTGTGAATTCTGATAGCCATTTGAGATCTTGTGTGGATGCTCTGAGGAGAAGCCATGCTAGACCCCAAATGAAAGGTATACAAATACAAACACACACATACCTGAGCACTGGGCACTGCTCAGAAGTGCAGTGCTGCAGCCTCTGGTGGCCATTTGGCCATGCCAGACCCCATGCAAAAGGCATTGCCTTCCCACCAAGGAACAGGCCCTGCTCTGGTGGGCAGTGATGTGGCCTTCGATGGTTGCTTGGGATCTGATGTGGCTGCTTGCATCTGTTTGACAAGGGAGAAAGGGACACAAAACTCTTCCTCACTTTCTCAGTTGCCCCACACAGAGTGTACCGCCCCACAGGTGTACATCTCCCTCTGGAGTGTCATCCAGCACAGTCTGTCCCCGCACTCCCTAACCTTCATGCAGAATAGCAAATTCATGCAATGTATATCTTTAACTGCAAGTGCATAGTGTGAAACTTCAATGGGCAACCGTAATGCGTAACAATGCTGTTTGTTCACCTCCACTTCCATTGCTGTCTACACAATACATCAGTTGTGCCATGGCAAATAATTAGCCCAGCATGACCTGCAACTAAGTCTGAATCTACATGAAGGATGTATCCCAACTCCACTATATAGCATGTGTCTTTCTCTGACCTATGGCAATTCTAAGGTGAACCTTTCATGAAGATTTCCTGTTAAGATTTGTTCAGAGGGAGATGCCAATGTCTTTCTCTAAGGGTGAGAGAATGTGACTTGCCCAAAGTCATCCCGTGGGTTTCCATGGCTGAGTGGGGATTTGAGTCCAACACTCAAAACACTACACTACACTGATTCTCAAACTAATAGCCACAATTCTATCTGTGACATTCAGAACAAAAATAATTTCCCTCACTGCAAACCAGTCATGAGCATACTTATTTCTGTAACTTTATATTTCTTTAAAAAAAAAAAATCCAGGGAGCTATTTATGGCTTCCCTTTGAAGTTCCTACAATCTGCCCAATCTTGAATTTTTTAATATCTAGAAAAAGGAAAGTCTTAAATAAAAATAAACTGAAATAAATAATAAATAATTGATAAGAGGTTGCTCTATAAACAAGACAGAAGGAATATTAGTGACTTAATAGAAATTCAAAGTAGCCTTAGTTAATAGTAAAGTTTGGAAAAATACTTTTGGGATTACAGGTCCCCTGTTGACTGAGAAGTTCTTAGGTTATTTTCCAAAAACTAATTTTTCAAAGCTCTGGAATTGGGAAAGATTTCCTGGCATTTCTTTGTGTGTATGTGTATCACCTGTTGAACCTACTTCAGTTCAGAATGGAGGAAGCTGCACTTAATATACCATGTATAAGGGAGGAGGAAGGGAGAGGATCATCTAGTTGCTGGGGGGGGGGGGGGATAATTTATAGTTTGTTGTTATTACATGCCTTCAAGTTGTTTCTGACTCAAGGCAGAAGGTAAACCTATCACAGGGTTTTCCTGGCAAGATCTGTTCAAAGGAAGTTTGTCATTGCCTTCCCCTGAGGCTGAGAGTATGTGACTTGTCCAAAGTCACCCAGTAGGTTCATGACCAAGCTGAGACTTGAATCCTGATCTCCAGAGTCTTAGCCCAACATTCAAACACAATTTACAGTACCCAGCCTAATTCCATTGCAGGAGAGGGCAGCACATAGAATGGCTTATGGGGAGAAGGGACTGTCTCAAATGGGTTTAGCAATGGAAGAAATGGGGAAGCTTTCTGTAAGCAATCTCTTCAGAAACATCCTTGGAATTCTCTGTCACTCTTCTCATGACTTACTGGGCAGGAAAAAAGAGGGAAAGAGAAGAAAAGAGAAATGTGAAGTTGAAGGCTTTTATGGCTGGCATCCATAGTTTTTTGTGGGTTTTTTGGGCTATGTGATCATGTTATAGAAGAGTTTATGATGTTTTGCCAGAATCTGTGACTTTCTCTGCCAAATACTGGCAAAACTTCATAAACTCTTCTAGAACCTGGCCACATAGCTCAAAAAAACCCATGTAAAACTACAAAAGAGAAATGGTTGGCCCTGCCCACTTTAGTGTTGTGACCCTCCACACCACCAGTGGTCCGAAACCTATTGTTGGTACCAGCTGGAGTAGACTAGTTGAATCTAAACAATTTACCTACATGTTGGTTTACCAGTTTGACATTGATTCAGTTGGTGTATTCTAGATGAGGTTAACAATGAGATTTAACCGTAACAGAATCTGGTCCTCAACAGAAACAAGGTTGCCCACCCCAGTTTACTGGTTCGTGAGCATCTCCCTAGTGATGGACAACTTCCAAGCTCTTCTAACTCTCCTACCAAAAAAACAGAGTGTAAGATTTTACTGAATACTCTCAAGTTAGGAATGGAGGATGGAACATATATTTGTTCATCTATTTGTTGTGTGGAGTGTCGATCATACCTGGCAAGGAAAGCCCAACTGAAAAAGTCCCAGCTAGAGACTATTGCTACTACCACTACCACCACCACCACTACTACCAGAAACAATAAAAGGATTCAAGCGGTGAGGAAGGAGAGGCAGAGGGAGAAAAAATCCCCCACCCTCTATTGTTCCCCACCTCTGATATAAATCAAAGGTGAAGAATCTCCATCCCTTCATATTTCAGTGAACTACTACTCCCATCATACCTCACCACTGGCCAAGCTGGCTAGCCTTGACAGGAAATAGAAGAAATAGAATTGACAACATTGTCAAAATCACAGGTCCCCCGACCCTGATATAAATGAAGTATGGATCAAAGTTGTGAGCATGGCTGCTAAATTTTAATTTTAAAGAGCAGTGGTTGGTTGTATTATTTTTATGTTGTTATATTTCATACACACACAGGTGTGTAAAGGGGGTGCAGCCTTGAGTCACAAAGCAAATGCTCTGCAACTTGGGCTTGATTGTGATGGTTTGTGGAGGAAAGATGGAAAGAGATGATAGCCAACAGACTCAGCCCTGCCTGTCTGAAGAGATTACTTCTTGTAACGGCTCAAGTGACAGAGCATCTGACAAAATGAAAAGCTATAAATAACGGCTGTCCAGGGTCAATCGCTCACACCTGTGTGGCAGCACAGCTAGAGGTGTGTGCGTGTTTTTTTCCTCCGAGGATCAACAGTGTCACAAATATCTCAAGCCTGTTGTCAACAGGGTCTGAAGCCTCCGCCCTGCCTGAAACAAACCTCCAATTCATTATTTCAGTATCAGGCCAGGCTCTGGCAAACTCAGACCAAAGAGAATCATTTCTTATCCAGAAATAAGGTAACAAATCTCCCCCTAACTAATGTCTCTCTTCAAAGACAGCAGGGACCTTTTTCACTTCCTCTTGCTTTGCTGTTTTATCTCAGGGCCAGGAAACAATGCTTAAAAGTTTAATCAATCCTCCCCATTCTCCAAAACAGAACCACGTTTGTCTCTTTGTGGAGCTAAATTAACCCATTACATGAGAGCAAAACAAGGAACACTGGGCACTGCAGATTGCTATAAGTGTTCTCTCTCTCTCTCTCTCTCTCTCACTCACTCACTCACACACACACACACACAGCTTCTCTGATGGATATGGGTTTTCAAACAGCCTTGTGAGCAAATGGTTGGCAAATGAGTTAAAATAGCCCCAAGCATGGTGCTCCTAGAAAATATCTGCCATCAGACCCACGGTGTGGCATTCCTTTGCTTGCCAGACGGAAAAAATCTCCCCCCCCCCTGCCCCGCTTTCCTGGTTCAGGGTCTGTTTTATTTGCAGACCTCAGCACAGACCTTAAAGAGGGATTTTTATGTGCAGAGTGAAATGGCTCAATAAATTTGTGGAACGGCTGTGGAGAATAATATAACAGAGGAGCTGTAGGAAAAGGTACATATAATTTCACCTCTTCTTCATGGTCCACATATGGAGTTGTTTTACACCTCATCCTTCTTCAAAGCATTGAATATTTTTAACTCCTAGGTGGCTGTGGGGTATATCTCTTTTGTTAGAAATGTTGTGGGCAATGCTAGAAGAGCTGATGGTTGGTTGGGCACGGTGTTGATCTGAATGAACAGATCGCTTTTGAAGGAAGAGGGGGAGAGGAGGTGTAGCCTTCATTTTAGTCAAGAATTGTTTTTGTTGTGAAACCAGACTCACACATCTTCTGACATTTTACAAATGAAAACTGGCACATGTAGCCAAGTTACACTGGGAGTGTGTGATCGATATATATATATATATATATATATATATATATATATATATATATACACATATACATACATACACACACACACACACATATATGCATGCGCTAGGAGAGGTTGCAGCAGTTTGGTTTTGCTTGAGTCTATTGGGATGGACAAGATTCCACCTTTTTTTCCCTGCTGAGTTAATCTAGTAAAAACTACTTTTGCATTTTGAAGCTGAGGATGACAGGAGGAAAAAGAAGGAGGAGGCAGAAACTAGGACATTTTAAAAGCAGCTGAAAAAGTGGGACAGAGGACTAGTTGGGATCCCTGATAAACTGGGGTGTTTATTGCACACACTTTTGTCTCCATTCTGGACACAGGAAGGGGAAGTGCATGGCTGAGTGAAAACGGATTCACATGCCTCAGCCTGTTTCGGGGATGGTTAGGGTCAGCAAGGGCATGGGGACGCCTTGCCAACAAGTTTAGTTTGCATTAAACTACGTTTTCACTTGACTGTGCGCATTTCCTGCCCGTGCCCAGAACAGAGACAAAAGTGTGTGCAATAAACTCCTGGGACAGTTGAAAGCTATGGTTTTAGGCATCCTTCACACAAATGAGTCATGTGTTCAAATGGCTATTATAGTTTATTATAAAATTACCACAGGATTTTATTCCTTAGCGGTTGTCATATTTTGTCAGCTCTAAATTCTATAATTTAAGTTAGCCTTGGGAGGGGGCTACATAAAGACTTCACTTGGATATCTAATCATCTTGTATTATTTTTTCAGTCATCTGATTCTAACTAGGCAAAAAACTCGAACAGTCTAATCCTTTCTCATGTTATTAGAGTTTGCCTTGTGTGTCCCAACAATGATTTAAGTGTCAAAATTCCATCAAATAACATGTTCTAAATTTATCTTGGCGGTTTACAGACCGCCAAATAGTACGTATATAATACGTACTAGGGTTAGGAAAGGGCGGTGCTTCCGCACCCCCCTAACCCTAGTACGTATTGAATACGTACAAGATGGCGGCGCCCTGTTCATACGGGCGCCGCCATCTTTACGTACTGGACGCACAGCGTCCAGACGTGTCGCGAGCATGCCCCTGGTGCCTCGCTACGTCGCAAACGCGACGGTAAAAGAAGCTCCATTTTGGAGCTTCTTTTTTCGGTCCGCGCGGGAGTCGGGCCGTCTGAAGGCTCCGGCTCCCCCGCGGACCTACTGGCGGCGGCGGCAGACCGCCGCAAAGCGGCGGTCTGTACCCCGTCCTTGTAATAACACTTTTTCAGGGGACTCTGTTTTAATTAACTTGATATGAATGAGTTTTGTGGTGGCATTCAAGAGTACATGAAGACTTGAGTTCTAATACTCTTTCCTTTAAAATAAGACATGAAACTCTGGACTTTATCACATGGGGGAAATCGGGGGAAAGTTGTGAGATCATGGCTAAGATTATTACATACATTGTGATTAGAGAAGGCTTATCCCAAGAAAAAAAGGGATTAACCAGGGAAAAACCACTGGATTTCCCTGTGAATGATTTGTTGCTGGTTATTCCCTGGTTATTCCCAGGAAGCCCTCTCTGATTGTGACATCATGTAATAATCTTAGCCGAGATTGCATGATTTTCCCTGGGTAATGCCTTTTGAATCCCCCAATTTCCCCTGTGTGATAAAGTCCTTCACCACTAAAACCTCTTAGTGTAACTGTGGCAATGGCAACGCAACTGTGTCATTTTAGTGTTCTTCACAGTAAGATAAATGTTAACATTCTTATTCATACATTACTATTTGGGGCTTGGAAGTAACTAGTTACAAGCAATATAAGTAACTGTACTGAACTATCTTTTTTCTGCAGCAAAGTTATATTTCAAAAGTAGGATAATGAGCAGGCAGTGATAACAACTCATACTTTCTAATTACCTTTTAAGGACATTTAGAGACTTATTTTTATGACATTGACAAACAAATGGTTAAGAAAAAGAAACAAAAATTGACAAATAACACACTGATCAAAAAGGTACAAAAACTCTCTTCATCTCCCCCCATGAAATTGAAATTATTCATTATTACATGGGAGAATTAAATAAGCAAAGATTTACATCCACTGCTCAGGACAGTTACACCAATTGCTTATCAGCTGCGACAGTATCAGATCAGAGAAATGGCTGATGTGTACCTCTTTAAAGCTGGTCAAACCCTAGGGCTGGCATCCTGTTGGTCAGTCCCAATGCAAGTAGACCTATTCAATCAACTGTTGAACATTGCGCAAATACATAGATAAATCCCATTGATTGAATGGGTCTGCTCTTCTCAGAACTAATGACCGTACTTAAATCTATAGGCATTGCTGAGGATGCATCTGCAATGATGAACAAAACAACAACCTCATTTTGCATTTTTTCCAGTCTGCAGTGACCCCATAGCAATTAGCACCACACACACACAGACACAGCAAGATGACATTGGCATAACTGGCCACACATTTTCCCAAGTGAACTAACTTTTTTCCCCTTCCCAGAATACATATTTGTTTTTGCAATTGCAATAGCAAGTACATTTCTGTACTACTTATCCATACACTTAAGCACTCTCTAAGCGGTTTACAAAGTGTAAGCCAATTGCCCCCAACAATCTGGGGACTCATTTTAGTGACCTTAGAAGGATGCAAGCCTGAGAAGAGCTTGAGCCCCTGGCTGGTATTGAACTTGCAACCTTATGGTTTGTGAGTGAGTGGCTGCAGTACAGGCATTTAACCACTGTCTCCCTGGGGCTTTTTGTGCCATATTTGTTTTTACTGCTTTTACTCTTCTCCTCCTCTGAGTCTCCACCCCCACTTGATCAATGTTGAGTGATCTTTGTTTTACTGTTTACTTTTTCATTTTTCATTAGTGCAGAGATCTCATGCATTCCCACTCCCCATATCCCTCCCATACATACATTGCAGATCTCTACATGAGAGCAAGTGAGTGAATGATTGCGGGGGGAAGGGAAAGGCGAGGGGAGCACACACTCCATTCAGTGAAGTAAAAACAAAGATGACACAACATTCATTGAGGGGTGGAGAGAATTGGGGAGGGAAGAGTAAAAGCAGTAAAAACGAGGGAGGAGATAAAGAGAGGGGGTAGCCTGATCTAACCTCTCACCACTGATCTCATGGCTGAACATACACTGAATTAGAAAAACATGGCAACACACACCAGGCTTGCCAGATCCAACCAGTTTTATCCACTAAAAACTCCTCCCACCCATACACACCCCAATACCCCTGGGATGTGCAATCCACACACACAAATGATTATCTGGATTTTCTGCTCAAATCTGGAGTAATACCCAGTCCCCCCCCCCCCGCCCCAGATTAAAGCCCAAAAGCACTGGAAAGAATTCGATCTGAATTGTCCTGTACTTCATCTGTACTCTGAAAAGGAGGTGAGATTGTTTTATTTTACCCATGTAGACAAGCCCTTAAAAAGGTCCTCAGAATGAGGGGTTGTTAGCAGTGCACCCAGGGAGATTGCCTACCAGAAAACTATCAAAATACACTATGAAAAGAGCCCTCCAAATGAAGCATCTGGGTTGGACCAGCTCTGTGGAGAGCATCACCAACCACACAAAGTGGCATTCAGGTTGATATGGTGTGTCTACCACTGCTCACTCTAGAAACCACTCAACTTTAGGCAACAGGAAGGCTCAGATCACCACTGACTTCTCTCCATCATGGCTCCAGAATACGATTAATGACAGGAGTAAAAAAAGAAAAAGAAAATGTTATTGATTAAAAAATACAGATATGGTATACATGCAAATCTATTCTATTCAGTATTTGGCATGTATTAGTACATAACTCTGGAGGGGACTATTATATATTGTTTGAGGTAGGAAAAGGAGTGATGGAAGGAGGAGCAGATGGCTGGCTTGCATTTCAATTCTAACTGAAAGATTTGCTGGCTGTAAGGGGTTAAGATTAATCATATGTACCTTCTGCTCTCTGATCTCAATAGAGCAAACTTCTGGAAAAACTGCTCTGCTGGCTGAAGACCCAAGAAGAGACAAAATTGCAGTGGTCCCCAAGCTTTGGTCCTCCAGGTGTTTTGAAATTCAGCTCCCAGAAGCCCTGAACATTAGCCATGTCTTGGAAATCTGGGACTTTTCAACCAGTCTGGATGTGCCCTTAAAGACATTTGTGGAAGAACAATTTCCCATCACATGTCTCCCTCTTTCATTCATCTTTGATACCTCCCTCCTGATGATCAGGTGGCCTCATGAATAATGTAGTAATGAACAAGGAAATTACAGAAATTAGGTAAATGTATCTCCCCTTTTCATAATTCTCCCTTGCTACAGCAGCCTCCTATTCACATCACATTGTTCAGAAAGACCTGAGGAATAGAGAGATAGTGTTGCAGCTGCAGTTTAGAGATTAAGAGAAATATGGGATATCAACTGACAAAATAAAATAATCCACTGATAACTTCTTCAAGCAAGAGCCATAAGTTGGGGTGAAGAAATGAAATGGTATCGGAAACATATGCTGGGAAGAGCCCATACAAAAATAGACTCCCCACCTACATCACCATCAAGTTCAGCCCCCTGCAATGGAAACATTTGGATTAGGCCTCACTTCTCTGTGCCTTTTAGGCCTTTTCCTAGATCAAAACTGAAAGATTCCATTTTAGGTATCATTAACTTGTTTCTTGAGGCACAGCAAATAGAATCCTAAGCAATCAGTCACTCCCACACTAATGTGTGTGGGCAAGACAGCCTTAGTTACCAGGGAAAAAAGTAATAAAATAAAATAAACTTGTTTCACATGCATACAGAAAGAGTGGGCTGGTTCAAATTTAGGAAAATTATAGTTTCTGCTGTTGAGGGATAATTTATTGCCAATTTATCTCAAATGCTTTGGGGAAGAATATCAATGCTCATTTACAACCATCAGTCATCTGTATTGTTTTTGTTTTTGTTTGTTTTCGTCATATCCATATCAACCAACTCCAGATGTGAAAACTCTCCCGTACAAACAGCAATAAATTAATGTGGGGCTAATAATAATAATAATAATAATAATAGATATAATAGAAGCTAGCATTTGTTTTATGCTTGGTAAAGACTTTATATGATAAATGGTTGCCCAATTCACTTCAGAATGTTTACTTTAAGACAGGGATTAAATGAAGTTATTTTGTTGCTGCTGTTGTTATCTGGAGTGTACATCATTTGGCTGTAATATTTAACATCGGAATTAATAATGGAAGCCTTACATAGACATGCCTCCGGAGGCATATACATATTAATATTTATATTTCTCTCTCTCCACATTTACACAAACCAAATGGCACTGTGGCATAAGAATACAAGCAGGGGAACATTTTTCCCCCTCCTAATCAGAAAGCTTAACATTATGAGCAAGTGTATTGCTTGCCATTGTCGCAACAATTAATTAGTTCTGCTGTTGGGCAGTGGCTGGAGAACAGAAGCTGGGCTCTCCCTTTGGTTCCAGAAGCATTTCTTCCAAAAGCAATATGTGGACTGGGAAATCAATTTATACTGCTGCTGACCAAAATGGCACATGGGAGACTCGGCTACAGCAGTGAATATGCTGTTACAAATAAGTGCCACCTCCAGCTTGTTGAGCTTGATGAGAGATGCTGCCAGCAATGAGCTAGGTTGTGCTGGGCAGCTTTCAAGGTTGTTCTTTTCACAGAAACCGTGGTTCTGAAGTCAGATGCACCATGCCCTATGTGGAACAACAAAGGAAGACCCATTGAGCTTCATTTCATTCAGCATTTGGTTCCTGACTGAGGCCAGCTAGGAAGGAAGCTATAAAGATTACTCTTTTTGTGCTTGCTGCCCAAGTCTGTAGTACTGATGCTCACTTTTCTATGTTTTTAATTTTACCATTCTCTTAAACTGTAAGCTGCTCTGAGTCCCAACTTGAGGTGGAAAGCAGGCTATAAATAAATATAATAATGATAATGCTAATCAAAATGATAATGATAGGTAATTAAGGGGAACATTTCTCCCTTTATACACCTAGCCAAGAACAGAGTTCTGCTGGAGGAACCGTCCTCTGTGTCTCATCAGTAAACCTCTCTGTCGTGGCACGAAGTTAAAACTGGCACCAAATTAAAACATGACTTTTTACTTAACCCTTTGGGACCTATGATATTTCTTTTCTCTGCAGTCTGCCCATGTGCATAGTTTTAAGTTCTCTTAAACTGTCTTAACTGGTTTTAAGCTGTTTTAACTTGTTGAATAATTTAATACGCTTATATTCTATTGACATTATATATATTTTTTACAGATTTTCATGAACAGGGTGTCCAAAATTATCTTTACAATTTCAATTCAATTGTATATAGAACTGAAATTGAAATGATAATTTTCAATCACCCTATATTAAGTTGCTTTTTTGCAAGTTGAGCCTGCCTTATCAGGAATTCCAAAATCAGAAATATTCCAGAATCCAAAATTGTCCACATGGGTGGCCGAGATAGTGACAACTTTACTTTCTGATGGACACAAACTTTGCTTCATGCACAAAATTATTAAAAATATTATGTATGCAATTACTTTTAGGTTATGTGTATGACAAGTATATAAACATAAATGAATTTCATATTTAGACTTGGGTCTCATTTCCAAAATGTCTCCTTAAGTATATGCAAATTCCCAACACTTCTGGTCCCAAGCATTTTGGATAAGGGTGACTCAGCTTACACCACACTGAGATCCCATGATACAAAGCAAAACAAAAATATACAAATATTCAGAGATACTGCCTTCACATAGAGACTCAATGTATTATTGGGGCTGACAGACTTCAGCAGACTTACATTAATAGAATGCTTTTATTTTTTTATTTTATTTTTAAAAATATCATGAATATTTAAATCTATTTGATAACCTTCTCCATGCTTTGCTTAATGCTTTTAAGCAGGGCGAGAACTTTGCAGCCTAACATATATTGTTGCATTGCATATCCTATCAGCATTAGCCAGTAGAGGGGCCTGGTAGTCTCCTTTTCAATATGGCAGTGTTTTATTTCCAGGTTTTTCTGAGCAAAAAATAACATTTCTTTGCAGAAAAGGCTTCCTTCTGTGCAAAAGAATGCCCATGTATGGATTTCTTTTTAAGAATTGTGAAAAATCATCAAAAATTACATACTTTTTAGGACATTCTTGCATAATAACATTTGTAAAGATTTACGTACCTATTTTCATTATGCTCTTCCACCTTTTCCAATAATTATTGTGTTCTTATCGCCATCCGCTAGAAGAAAAGCAAACTGCACAAGCAGTTACTTCAGCAATTGGAGTGAAACAGTGTCCTCCCCAACTAGTTAGGCTTGTGGTTTAGGATGTGCAAGACAAGCTGTTTGACATAACAGTGAAACTGTTTTTGTCTAGTTTGTCTAGATGACTGTCTTGAAACTGTCTAGACAAATCTAATCTGCCTAGACAAATTGTGTTTGTCTAGTCTGTCTAGATAACTCAGTCTGTGTAATGGTAGGTCTGGTCCTGAGACTTAACGATAAAGCAAAGCAGCTGAAAATATTGCAGTACCTACAAAACTGCGTAACTACGAAATGAAATGAAAGACACCAGGATAAAAAGTAACCCCACAAGCTAACCAAGTCAGTACCACTACTATTTCTGCTGATTTTTACGGGGCCACAACAGAACAGCCCAGCTTAAATACACTACAGAATCTTAAGGTGCATCTACACCAGTGACTTAATTCAGGGCGACTCCAGAGCATTATGAACCAGTCTGGCCCAGCCCAACCACGATGATGACCACTGCCACTGGCCTGAATCCAGTGTGATACCATGTCATTGTGAATGCAGGAAGCTGACCTTATACCATGTTAACCCCATTGGACCATATCCCTTGATGCCATTACTGCAGCCTCACCAGCTTCCTGTGAGAGCCTGTCTGTTGAAGTAAAAACAGGACACTCTGTAAAATGGGACAACCCCCTGAGAGCAACAAGGAGAGGCGATCACTCTGCCCACTCTTCATTTATGATTATGATAATAATAATATTTATTTATAACCCATCTCTCCCTGTGTTGCATCAAGGCGGGAAACAGCATATAAAAAAGACAAAACAATAAAATCAAAAGCACAGAAACTGTAGATAAAGGTGCAGTAGATTCCAGATTCCCACTCCCTGCCCCCCCCCCACTAAAATTAACATTAAAAGCAATTCGGCAGATCGGTCCAGATTTTTGAAGTGGCAGCAGAAAACATCCTCTGGGAAGTAGTTACCAGTCTAGTTCTCTCT
This sequence comes from Sceloporus undulatus, assembly GCF_019175285.1. Classification (NCBI taxonomy): domain Eukaryota; kingdom Metazoa; phylum Chordata; class Lepidosauria; order Squamata; family Phrynosomatidae; genus Sceloporus; species Sceloporus undulatus. Next base: position 199,447,879 of record NC_056522.1, on the reverse strand, counting down.
GACTGTAGTAGTGGTGCCCCCATTCTGACCTCAGCAGAAGTGATGGCATGCCAGGCAGGCTTTACATTGAGCTCCTGCCCATGAGAAAGTGGTAGTGGCAGCTCTGAAAACAGGCTGCCCCTTTCCCTGTGCTGCTCAACAGGAGGAAGTGGAATGCATAGCTCTTGGTATGTGGATAACTGAATCAGTCTGAATTGGACCTGTTGCAGCTGTCCACATGAATAATGAACCTGAAATCACTGCAGGGTTTCTGGGAAACATCAGAGTTTTCCCCAGCTTTGCTTAGTTTGCAGCCAAGTCAGGATAAGGGGGGGGGGACAAAACATGGATGCTCTCCTGATGTAGCATACCTCATGCAGACTGCTAGTACTAGTTTTAGGTGAGTTTTTCACTGTGATAGACAAGCCTTTAAAGATTGGGATATTAGAGATGAGATTAGATGGCTTTCTCCACTTTGCTACACAGAATGACTGGCATCAGTAAAAGATAAATGCAGGGGAGATAATTTTGCTGTTGTTGTTATATTTATTTATATCCTGCCCTTCTCTCAAGACTGGGACTCAGGACAGTTAATGTTCTCTTAACTTCATCATCTTTCCACCTGTTCCCTTTGCTACCACTGAACATACAGTGAGCACTTTGTATCTACTGTAGTTTGGTTCCAGAGCCCCCCCCCCCCCAAACCCGGATAATAAAATCTGTGGATGTTCAAGTCCCATTATATACAATGGATAGTAAAATGGTGCCCCGCCTATAAAATGGCAAAATCAAGGTTTGCTTTGTGGACTTTATATATATATATATTTAATATTTTCAAGCCATGGATGCTTGAATCCGTGCATAAAGAATTTGTGAATACTGAAGGCTGACTGTACTTACCAGTGCATGTCTTACCATGTTCAAGTGGAGACTCTCCCATAGATCACAGATCCTATGAGCATATGCTATGACTTAAGATAAATGAATTCAAAATATAGCAATGTCCTGGTCAGCCATATCCCCAAATATCCACAGAGAATGTCACAGATCTACTGCTACTGGTCATGCCCCCAATGGAACCTCACCTAGGCAGTGATCTCAAGCACACCACACACTAAGCCACGTGCAAGAACATCAGAGACAGAGATTAAAGCTATTTTATGGACTACAACTTCCAGAATCCTGCAGCCTCTGGGTCCCAACCCCTTTTATGTTTTTTATGACCCCTTGGAGAGGAACAAGTGGAAGGAACCTAAGCAGAAGAAAAACCATATTATTATTTTGCTTGAAACACAGTGAAATTATTATGCTATTTTCTTTCACTATAATTTGAAATGCATGAAGAGTTTAAATGCTTTATATATAGCTTTGGTAGCTCCCTTATATGCGGTTTCTATTCTACGGGGATTGCCTTAATAAATAAATAGATATGAAATGCAACTAACTCACCTCACAATATGGGCTGCTTCTTTAAAACTGTAACTGTCTGAGAGTAGAATAAATTTTGTTAAATTAGGAGAATAGGAAGATATGGAATGGATACTACATGTGCACATTCTCAGGTTAGGGCTAACAAAGAAGAAGTTGATAAGAGTTTTCAATCCCTCTCTCTAGTTGTGTAAGAAACAATAATTGCTCCCTAGTACACTGAAGAGGACAATTTGTGGACAATAGGGGTGCAGCCCACACCCAAACTGATCACCCCCTAGGAATGTATTTATCTTTGGGCAGCTACATCAATCCTATGTTTATCTACTCTGAAGTAACTTCCACTGAATTCAATGGAATTTATTCATAGGTAAGTCTGAATCAGATTACAGCCTGAGAGATTTCTACCAACAAACAAATGGGCCTGGATTATGCTTAAGAAATAATCCAGAAAATTGCAAACTAGTGAACAATCATGATGGCCATTTGGGACCCTGGGAGTTTAAGGCATCATCACCTTATTTCACCTTCCCGGGAACAAAACTAGCAGCTCAATAACTCTCTCATAGGAGATTATCACACAGGAGACAAGCGTCTTTCTCCCGTCACTAAACTGTGTTAATTGTGAGATCAAGGGGAAGATTATTACACCCTCATGTGCTTATCCCATTCTTCTTCCATCTGTAAACAGTAATGAATCCATCATTTGGTATTAAGGGGAACTCCTGTCCAACTGCAACTCTGTTGCTGCACAACTATGCCCAGAGAAGGATCTGGAGGGCCATCTGGTTCACATCATGTAAACAGGAGGCGTGCCAAGATAGAGCCTGTGACATGCGGAAGGGTTTAGGACCATGTGAATGCTCCACCCTACCACAGCCCTAGTTCTGGCCCAGGCCAGCACAAAGTGCCAGTCTGTCCAGATCCTGAGTTCCTAAACTCAGTGGCATTCCTGCACCATGTGTCTCCCAATGCTAGGGGGTGGGACTTCCATGGGGAAGGACTTTTGCCTTCCAGGGGCAGGACTTCTGGGGGTGTGATTTCCACCTTCTGGGGGCAGGACTTCTGGGGGAGCAATAGCAAACCCACCTCTGATGAAACTTGCCAGTAAAATTCCATTATAGTTTCATGTTAGGGTCATCATAAATCGGAAGCAACTTGATGGCACCACACACACAAGTCATGCTCTCTCAGCCTCAGGAAATGGCAATGGAAATCCCCCTCTGATGAAGCTTGCCCCATGATAGTTTCACCTTAGGGTCACCAGAAACCGGCGCTCGGAAGGGAGGGAGGGTGCTCTGGGCCCATAAATTGGAAACAACTTAGAGGCACACAACAACAATAACAACAGCAGCAGCAAGTATAATAAAGCACAGAAGGCACAGCACAAGAACAAGAACAAACAGAGCCAGTGGTTTGACCGTGCGACTCTGGAGAACAGGGCACAAATCCCAGCTTGGCCATGAAATCCCAGCTCGGCCATGGGAGACTTTGGGCAAGTCACACTCTCTCAGCCTCAGAGGAAGGCAATGGCAAACTTCCTCTGAAGAAATCTTGCCAAGAAACCCCCATAGATGGCCTCATTACACCTCCCAAAACTACAGTTCTCAGAATCCCATAGCATAGGGAGGTGTTGGCCTTCTGGTCGGAAGAAGCAAAACTTCCACACAGAAGGGGCAGAGATTCCAGATGGAAAGGGTGGGGCTTCCACCCAGAAGGACTACGCACTTCCCCTCCTTGTCACAGCTTGGTTTTCTGTGGGAAAACCAGGCAATGGCAAGGACCCGGGCTAGCTGCGCAAGCCTCCCCTCCTTGCTGTGGCCTGGTTCTCCCAAGGCGAACCAAGTTGCAACAAGGAGCTAGGCCAATAAAAAATTACAACAGATTTTCTTAAAGTACAATTGTATTTGGAACTATAATGGCATTTGGACAGTTTTCAAGTGTGGGTCTTGAAATCTGTTCCGCTAATCTTTTCAGTACTGAAATATAATCAATGCCCCAAACCCACTCCTCTACTCAGAGCTTAGAAAAACGATGCTTTTAGACTTGCAGAAGCTCTGAGGATGCATAACAAGTGATTTGACACCATTCCTCATGATCTTTCAACGTATCTTGTCTTGCCCTCCCTGCCCACATTCCTTTCTCCCCAAACTTATTTTCTAAATGGCACTGCTATTTCCAGTGCCAGCTATTTTCTGTTATTTTCCATTTCCAAACCATTAGAGTTGAGAAAGTTTTGAGCTTCATAGGAAATCACTCATGAAAAATCTAGTTCAGACTTTATTCTCTTCTTCCTCATCATGCATTTTCAAATAGTTATAGCAGCCAAGATGGCTGTTACATCATTTCAGGGCAGGCCCCTAAACAAAACCTGTGCATAGGAATCTGTGTGTTTTCCGTTTCAAGCCTCCTGAGCCTTTGGGACTTCAAGATGAAAACACTATTGTCTTTTCTCTCTCAGTCAGCACTATCCAAAATCTCAGCCTCTCTGTGTCCCTTATGCAGCTCTGCTTGTTACCATGACAGTATTACAACTTCCAGAGGCACTGCAGGTCTCTGGAATGATTAAAGTTTTCTCTCTGCATGTTCATATAGTTCATGTTATGAACAAGCTCATTGTAAATCAAAACAGAGAAGTATGTGTCTGGGGAATGGAGAAGGAACAAAGGTGGAACTCATGCCTTGTAAGTAAGAAGAACATTTCAAAAATCTTTTTAAGGCCACCAAAATTATTTGTATTTAAGAGCCATGTGATAACTAGGGAGATATAACCATAGGGGGGGGAAATCATCTCACACTGTGCAGGTAGTGACCCACTTTGTATAGTCAACCTTCTATATCCATGGATTTTTTTAATCTATGGATTCAACCATCCATAGTGTGAAAATATTTCAAAAAATATAAATTCCAAAAAAAAGCAAACCTTGATTTTGATACTTTACATAAAAGACACAAGTTTACGATCCCATTGTATTTAAATGGGACTTGAGCAACCACAGATTTTCGTATTCGAGGGCGGGGGGGGGTGGTCCTGGAACCAAATCCCAGTGGATACCAAGGGCTTCCTATATAACAGTTGCAGAGATTCTTTTAGGGTCACTACTTATATGTGCCCTGGAAAAGGTATATTCATAGATGCAAACATTGACATACTAGATGTTACTAGAAAGTACTAGAAATTGCTACTAGAAATGCAATGACCTGACATTCTCAACCAGAGTATCTCCACTTAATAAACTCTTGAATGGTGAGTCAACACTTATGTAAATCCAGTAACAAATTTGTCTACTCATGTTGGCAGCTACCAATAGGATTCTGACTTCTCTGTTTCTCCACAGTGGGGAAGACTGTGATCAGATGGCATGTGTGGGCTGTTCAGTCTACTGTCTGTGTGCTAAAACAAACACAAAAACTAAGCATCACAATATATTTTGCTCATGGATTTCCTGCAATGCGTCTAGCTCAGTTCTGTGACTCTTATAGAGGCAGGATTGACCTAAAGGATGACATTCTTCCACATGTGGCCACCCAGACTTCCAGAATTTTGGGAGAGGCCTTTTTCTTAGTCACACCACCACAGAGGCAGTTTTAGTGGGGAAGCATAAGAATATTTCAAAAAATATAAATTCCATGCTTTACATAAAGGACAGATTTCCTCTGTTTTTCTGCTCAATTTCTGTAATTCTCTTCTAAGGAACCCTAGGCTGGCATGGGTGTAGTTAGAACAGGGGCAAAATGAAGGCATTGCCCCTCCAAATAAGAATTCTCTTCCCTCTACTGAACTTTTCCTTCAGTCCCTAAATTTCTATTATTGTGGATAATGAACCAGTGAAAATCTTTCACAACAAGAACTCATATATTTGTGGTGGGCACATTGCCTATCCCTTTCTTTTGGATGCCTAAACCGTGTTTCTAAATGCTCAATAGATGTTTGAAGTTACAGGAGGGGAGGGCAATGGCCTCATTTTGCCTCTGTTGCTACATCCCTGGAATCTGGTCTGCTCCCTGTTGTCCTTCCATTGGCAGACAAAGACCTGACCAGGTAGTGAAGGAGGAGCTTTTAACAGAGGTTGTGATACTTTTTATATAATTATACCTTTATTGGTGTGTGTTATGTTGCTTATAATTATTCTGGTTCGATATTGCAGTTGGGGGCTTAGACAAGTGACTCTTTTGGGGTGAAAGCTCCTTGAATCCCCCACCTAACTGGCTCATTTGAGGACCTTACTCAAGACCTTGCACCCAGCAGCATGGGGGCCTTGAATGGGAGTGGGCCTATGCTGCAACTAGCAGTTCCCTCCCCTTTTTGTTAATGTGTACATGTCCATGTGGGCAGAGGAACATGCTCATTTGAACTGGTGAAGCAAGAGCCTTGGCAAGATCAAGGGGTGGCCCCAGCAATGTCAGTCAGTTCCACAGCTATATAATGGAGTAGGGAGGCCTGGCACAGTCCCTTTTGGACTTCCCTACTAATGTTTCCCTATGTAAACAGGCTTCAACAAGTCAAAGACTAGGGCATTGCCATGGCCTTACACAGATGGTACAGAAAAGGAATCTTACCAAGGGGTACCTTCTGTCCCATAGGGTTATCACTACCTTCATAGGAACAACTGTCTTCGTGTCAGACATTGTGATTTATAATAACTTTCAGGGTCATAACTTTATTTAGAAATGTTGGTATGTGTGGCCATGGGGCTGAATTTATTTTCAAACTTGGGTAGGCTTATCCACCTCACTTGAAGGGAGGTCTTTTAAAGAGTCAGGAGGGACATCTATAGGCATTGGCCCAGCTCAGGTGCTCTTACAAGCTTGCCTCATTCCCTGCAGCCCAGTGGTTCACCCTATTCCTACAGTTTCCCAGCAGGTGAATTGGGTTGGGCATTTGTTGGCAGGTGTGTAGACCAGTTTCTGAGATCTAGTATCCATGCAGAAAGCCAAATCTACACCAAAGATGTAACCAGTAAAATTGTGGTCTTTTACATCCTAGCCAAGGGTGTGTTCCCTTTTGTTCTTCTCCACCCTCAGTGATTCAGACTTCATTGCTAGAATACAAGCTCTGGTTTTAGTATCTCATCCACTTTGTTTCCTTGAACCTTTTTAGTTAATCTTGTTAGAATGGGTCTCAATTTGAAAATAAAGGCGGAATATCAGTCAGAGAGAGATACCGAAGGAAGGAAGGAAGGAAGGAAGGAAGGAAGGAAGGAAGGAAGGACTTCAGAAGCACTCTGCACATGAATTGCACATATACAATATCTGTTACTATCTCCTGTCTCTTTGTTGTTTGTTTTAAAAGAATCAAGGGTTTTCAAAATTCCTATTTGTCATTTTCCCCTTGGATAGAGCTTCACTGGCTTATAATTATGTGGCCTGTCAACACAAATATTTACACTCCTCTGGTGGAAATCAAAGCAACTATCAACTATAAAAGTGCCAATGGATGAGAGGGGAAGGCAAGTCTTCTGTAAATAGCTCCACAGTGCCCTATGTCTGCCTGTAGTTTGGATCAGTTCTAAGAATTCTATTGTGAAAACCTAAGGCATTCAGTGTAATGTTGTGAAGAATGCATACATTAAAGGTTAACTACTGCCCATATATCTCACTAAAGTTATCTACATTCTCAATGGGCTACCCGTTGCAAGCTTAATAAAAGCCACATTCCTGTGCAAAAGTCACTGTAAATTTCTCATCTCATGTTCGGCTTTATTTGCCTTTTAAATTTCAGTGTAATTAAAGGGAGAATTATTGATAATTGGTTGCAGTGCCTTTGTTGACACGTTTGGTAGTTAATAAAAATGATGCATGTAATCCATACCAGAGATTTAGTCCATGTGGATAAGCTGATCTTTACTGAAGGCTGTAGTCTAGATTTCCCCAGGTGACAACTCAAATATATACAGCAGGATTGCAATTGCACAGTACGCTTGGGCTGGATTGCTTTTTCCACAATGTTACTCTGATCACCACTAAATAACCTGCTGGTGACCTTTAACACCAAAGCAAAACAAATCAGAAGCTCATAATAGAAAAGTGAGAGGTGGCTAAACTTGACTCTGTCTACATCATATTAGACTTTCAGAGAAACAGTCAATTATAACTTGCACAGCTTTGTTTTGTTGTTCTGAATATAGCAGGTAAAGCTCTCTGCTGCTGCTGCTGCAATTATATTCAGCATAAATATTATAGGATGGGTGATCCATCATCTTTGTTTCAGGTGATCCAACAATGGTAACTTACCATATTCCTGCATATAATGCACGTAGGAAACATATGATCAAGGTATCATGCACACCCCTACCCATCTCAGACTTTCTGTTCCTCCAAAAAAAAAAAAATCTCTGTCCAAAACACAAGAATACTGTTCCTGTAAGCCTCCAAGAGTAGTGATTCTCTTGTAAAACAAGGCACAGGATCTTGCTTTATGGGGTGAGGGATGTGATGGGGTGGGCCCTACTGGGATGAGACCTGCTCAGTGCTAGTGGAATATAAAAATCTAGTGGTGTACTTACATAAACAAGGCAGATGAGGTGAAGCATCTGTGACATTCCAGTGGCTGTTTGATTCTTGAGCATAGGGACTGGCCTTTTCTGACTAGTCTGATCTGCTGCAGACAAATGTAGAAGAAAAATGTACAACTGCTAACATAACTAAGAGCTATGGTGGCCAAATATTCCAATAAGCGTCTGCTTGTTTTTTCTCCATCAAAATTAAACATGAACTTCCTGTGGGCGAATCAGCATTTGGGGCTGGGTGAGATCCATGGTGGATCACAGAGGGGGGCGGAAATTGATCTCCAGTCACCTGGGACTTGTTCACCCTTGACCTAATGTATGATCAACTTCTCCTTGCCATTCGACAAGATTATGCAGATGGCATGTTCATCTGCCAACTGTGGATGTATGCTAAGGGCAACAAGAACAAATTGTCACCAGTATACTTTGATTTTAATGACCTTCTGATGGTCTCATTTGTTCAACCATTTTATATTGCTATAGAGGATTCACTTTTGAGATGGCTAGTACATTCATAAGAAGAATGCCTAGATTTCAACACTAGTTACCCATCCCTAATGTCCTTTTTTCTATTTGCTGCTAGAGGGAAATGAAGCATTTGTACATCTACAGCATCCTTTCAAACATTTCCTGAATTAACTGTGGATTTGTTGTTGTTATGTGCCTTCTAGTTGCCTCTAAACTTATGGAAATCCTGTCATAGAGCTACTCGGCAAGAGTTGTTCAGAGGAGGTTTTCCCGTTGCCTTTCTCTGAGGCTGAGAGAATGTGACTTGCCCAAGGTCACCCACTGAATTTGCATGATTGAGCAGGGATTCAGACCCTGGTGTCTCAGAATGTTAATCTAACACCCAAAACACTGTGCCACACTGGCGCTCCTAAGTGGAGATACCAATATACAAAATGACAAGTGGCCCAAAATGGCCCACAGTAGACTTGTACAACTTATATCCCATTAAGCCAGGGCAAAGATTATTATAAAACCCATTGGAACAAATAAAACATGTAATCCAATCTCCCTGAGTTAAAAGCCCTCTAGTTGTTATGTTGTTTTAAAGGCACCACCTAAAAGAAAACAGTGAAGAAACTAATAGTTTCTTGCAAATCTCTCTCTCATATCAACCACTCTGCTATTCTTTCTTGATATTCAGGTCAAGAATCCCACTGTCTTGAGATTTCAGGTCCAAAACCTGAAGCCAGGGGTCATCCATTTGTGATAGAGATGGTTCCTTAAGATGTCAAGAGCTGAAATGAAAAATGGTTATGGTAAATGGAGAGCTAGAATAAACACAAGGGACATAGAATTAAAAGGGGGCAGAATCTGGTAAAACTCAGCTAAGCAGGGAACAGGAAAACCCAGAGTTGGTGACAGATCTATATTTTGAGTTGAACATGCATATGTATGTTTGAGAAAAACTTTTAAATCATCATCACATGCATTTAAAGACTATAAATACTCTTCAGTTTGGACTGTTTGTAGGTTACATTCTATAACTGGACTGCTATGGCTAGGGGCTTGCTACATGGAGTAATTTGAGTGATTTTATTGCTTTCCCCATCTTTTTTTTTTTTAAAAAATCTTATAACTTAATCTGAAATCCTATCCCCTAGCTTCACTCCAACCTGGTGCCCTCCAGATGCATTAGCATACAACACACACACACACATACACATACACACAATTTATTGTTGGCAATAAAAGGAACTGTAGTCCAACACATCTGGAGGGCAACAAACTGAAGAAGGCTGGTATGCATTTATATGGATCAAGCCAAATTGAACTCATAGAATCTTTAGAATCATAGAATTGGAAGAGACATCAAGGGCCACAGTCAAAGTGATCCCAACAGATGGCCATCCAGTCTCTGCTTAAAAACCTCCAAAGAAGGGGACTCCAGTCTTGCTTCTGAATAAACAAGGCTTAGCTACTTTGCATCCCATTTTGTGGGAAAGGAGAGGATAGAAATTGATGGTGATGATGCTAATGATGATTTATTTGGGATTAAACCCCTGCTTGTTTCTCTTATGATAACCACATAGGAATTACTGATTGTCAGTGCTCAGACATCAATACTTCCAAAATTTACTCAGATACTTAAGTTTAAATTTAAATGTAGTATTTTATGTTCTACAAAGCATATCCCAGGAGCCAGACATGAAACAGCAAAAGCCTCCCACACTTTTCCTTTCGAGCTTGAAAGAGCATTTGTTTTGTTTTTGTTTCTTAACACAATCATCTGCACATTGTACAATATTTTTAGATGTACACTAGCTCGATTGTTGATTATTATTGAGAAAGGTATCAAAATCAAAGGCAAAATAGGCAATTTATTTGCAAAGATAGCATCCTCCCATGATGTCCAATGTTTGTTCTAATAATCCCAAACCTTATTTACATTATTTACATGATGGGGTAAACTACTCATATATGTGTAGTTCTTTAAAAGGGAAAGGAAACTGGATGATCTATTGTAAGCTATCTGTATGCTCCTTGTGGATAAAATCACTAGGGGTCCATTCTAACTTGGATATCATCATTCATAGCAGACTACTGCTTGTCCAGCAATAATAGTTACTTTTTTATGTGTTCATTCTGAAGATATTCTTGGGGGAATGAAACCTTCCACTTGGATGTCTTGTCTTTCATAGCTGGTGAAAGCAGCCATGGCGAGCATAGTCCAAGGGTGATACTGAGTGCTTATTTCCAACAAGACATGATTCCATTGTGCCTACAAAAGCTCGCACTGAAATATCTTTTTCTTTCAAATTACAAAATCCCCCCTGAAGCCCACTATGCTGGATAAATTTTAGTAATTCTCTAGTACCCCCATTCCTCAGCAACTTGCTGGAGTATATGGCTATAGCACAACTTCAGGAGTTTCTGGCTGAAATTGATTATATAGGCGTTTTACAGACCGCCCAAAAGGGTGGTCTGCTGCTGCCCTTGTTTGCTGTGTGAGGGAACTGCAGCGGACAAACCGCGCAGCTCCCCCGTGCAGCAAAAAGAAGCCGCAAAAAGCGGCTTCTTTTTCCGGTGCCGTTGTGACACCGCAAGGTGCCAATGGTGCCCTTGCGGCATCACAAGGGCACCAAGACATGCGGACGCTAGGTATCCATCACATCAAAATGGCGGCACCCATCTGTATAGGGTGCTGCCATTTTGACGCCCTCATTACGTGCGAGGGGCAAGACACATCAGAAAGCACCGCCCCTCGCGCGTAACAACAGCAGCCAAAAGGCCCCATTTGTAAAGCGCCATAGATTCAATTCAATATGTTACAGTCATGGTTATGGAACAAAGACTGCTTGGTGGACATTCTACTCAAGGAAGTGAACAACAGGAGCAGTCCTTGTTGGTTTTTCTGGATCTCTCGCTGTCTTCCAATACCATCAACCATGGTATCCCTCTTCATTGCCCATCTAGAAGGGACATGGAAGCACTGTTTTCTGGTAGGTGTGATTCTTCCCAGAGGTATGGATTCAGAAAGTGGTGCAGAGGGTTGCTGTTCAGTGCCATGGTCATTGACTTATAGTGCAACTCAGGATTCCATCTTGACCCTTGCTGTTTAGTAAATACATGAAACTGCATAGAAAGTCAGCATTGGATGGTAGTAATGGAATGAACAAACAAGTGGAAGTCTAATTCACAAGACAGAGTGCTCCCAGGCAGTCAAAAAGAGGATCAAGGAAAGATGAAATATAAAGTCTATATGCTGTGGTATCACACTGCCCTTGGAGACTCACATTTTGCAGAATAGGTATAGTCCTGAATGCATCTTTGAACTTGGATACCCAGATAATCAGGAGTATGTTTGCATAGTTAGGCTGTCACACCTACTGAACCTATTTTTGAGGGTGCTGGATGCAGCCACAGTTGTGTTCTATTTTGACTGCTGTAATATACTTTGCCTTTTAAAGGAGGTTGCTTTCTGAACTTTAGAATCTTCAGCTGCCCCAAAAGCTGCAAAGTAGGTTGCAGGGAACACGAGATTCCCTTGTTAGAACAGCATCACTGCCTGCCAGTCTGTTTGCAGGCACAGTTCAAACTGCTATATGTGACCTATACAACTTTGAACTAGAATATGTAAATGACCATATTCTCTCTTATAAGGCTGCCTACCTTTTAAGGTATTCAGAGGAGACCTTTCTCTTAGGGCCCAAACAGATGGGCCAAATGAAGCGGCTTCTGGCCACTTTTGAGGCATGCAGTTTAACTGATGCATGCCTCCAAAGCTATCAGAAGCCACAACAAAGCCATGCTCCGGTCCTTAGGAGCAGAGCAAAAAGGAGCCAGGATAGTCCTACTCCTGGCAGCACCAGTTGGCCTTTGTGTTCATGACCCACCTTGGGAGTGAGTCATGTGGACAGTGGGGTTCTGACTCACTTCTAGCCAGGGTGGACATGGGCCACTCTTTTGTGCCTGTCTGTTATACCTCTTAGTCTCAAAATCATATTTAGAGTAACCTTTGGTGAGCATGCACAAGAGGGCCTTTCCAAGATTGTAATACTCCTTGATGAGAGAAGCTAGATTGGTCCTCATACCTCCAGCCAACAGTTATTCAGACAGATCTGGGGCATTGCATGTGTGGTGCAGTTAAAGGGGCAGTTATTTCTTTGTAGTGAAGTGTTTTGTTTTTTGTTTTTTGTTTTTGTGATTTGACAAATTTTGGGCATTGAATGTGAGGTGCAGTTAAAGGGGCTGTTGGTTCTTTGTAGTGAAGAGTTTTTATTTTTATTTTTTGTGGCTTGATAAATTTTATTAGTTTTCACTCTTAAAAGAAGAAAAATTTCAAGCAAACTTAAAAAAAATTCGAACATTCAACAACAAACCTGTGATGACTACCATTAAACATCAGGAGGCAATAGCTCTTCAATTATTTTCTGTTATACCTTTCCATACCAATCACATTCCATTCATATCTGCTTTCATATACCCTCCTTCAAAAAAGACTTACTTCGGCCCAATACATACGGGCAGGAAACGGCATGGCGGCACCAATTCTAGAGTTCCAGACCACACAGCAACCGCATGGTCCAGAACCTTAGAACATGCACTGCTGTCATCATGGCAGCCTCCCATCCACAGGGAGGGCACTATGATGACGTACTTGATGTGCAGCATCCGCAAGTCCTGCACAGGAAGTGGCATGATAGGGCCTTCCTGCCTGCGAATCATTGGTGCAGCAACCACACAGCCACACCAATGATCTGGAGGAGAAATGAGCCACTCCTTTCTCCTCCTTCATGTTGGAGTACAGTGGCGCATGAGGCGCAAAGGCACCCCTTTTTTGAGCCAAGGAGAAGCGGCATTTTGCCGCTTCTCCTTGGCCTGGAAAAATGCCAGATTGGGGCCACAGGTTGACTGTCTGGTTACTGTGGCCCCAGTCCAGTGCTTCCAAGGGTGGCATAGAGCCATTCCTTACAGGGCTGTCTGTACTCTTCTGTCCTCTTCATTATCCTCTTTCCTCTATCCTTCTCTTCCCTCTCATCTTTCCTCTCCTTTATCATCTTTTTCCCTCTAATCCTCACCTACCTATCACTCTTTTTCACCAACTTCAGCATTCCTACCCCTAACAACCTACTTTCACACTGACATGCTGTCCTGTAGTTAAGTGTTTTTAATTGAACTTTAAATCTGTTTTATGTTTCCATTATATCTGGTTCAATTTCTGTTTTACTATTAGTTGCCTTAAACACTCTTGTTGGCATACATTCAGGATATAAATTTTAAATAATAATAAATAAAATAAAATAACTAAGGGATAGAGTAATAGATCCATGTAATCCATGCCTGTGTTTGTGAGTGTATGTCTGTGTGTATAAGAGAGGGGGGGATTATACTAGTTCCTTGAACATTCAGAGGCAAGATATATGTTTCAGTGTGCAGATTCTAGTTATGCTGTGGGATTGCTACCTTTTGATATATGCTCATTTATTACAGCATTACAGGATTGTGCCAGCTACCTTCCCTAGCCAGTAGAATTTTTGAAGGACTGAACCTTGTTATTATACTAGCAGGTCATGCTATGAATTAAATATAATCCTAACTCATAGGAAGAAGGAATGGAATCTGTGAAAGGTTTTACAAGAAACGATAAGATAGAGCCAGAACTGCAGAGAACTCACTGTATATTTTCTGGATCTGTATAAATTTGTTACCATGCTCACATAGGAGGAAGGCATGCATATTTACACTTCCTATCCAACACACACTGTTGACCTATACAGAGTATATAGGTCACTCCAGCTGCTTTTTTCTGACTTTTTGCCTTTAATTTGTTGTAGCAATAATATGATAAGCTGGAGAAATCCTCAGAAGAAGACTTGGAAGTTTCACAGACTGCAATTTCTTGTACTGAATTAGACATGCTAAGGAGTGGGGAATTTAACAGCATTTTAAACTCAGTAATTAATTCATAATTCACTCATTACACACCAAAGCAGGACTATTTGCAAATGTTTTTCCTGGAAATCAGTCTATTTGCTGGTTCACTGGTGCCTGTCCATCACTTGATGATATCTTCCCAGTCTCTGTCCTCATGTTAATGGCCTTGGGGTGCAACCCAGCAGAATCCCTTCTTATTCATCTTTGAAAGGTGAAGCTCTGGAAATATCAATGTTTATGTTATTGTTGCAATGATGGTTTTTGTTGTTTTTATTTTATATGTTTATGTATATAAACTCATATGTCAATAGTATTATTTTTGTAAACAGTATTGTTTTTGTTATATGTCTGTTTTTAAATTAATAAAATCTATTAAAACAAAAACAAAGGTGAATCTTATTCAATCTCAAAGTAGTGAACTTTTTCAATTGCCACTCCCTGGCCAACCATATACACTCACCAACTGCTTACTTTCTCCTGGCAGATAGTAAGAAATTCCTAGATGAACAGATTGGACTCTTCCCCCATGTATTTCCCTGGCTGTATTCTGTGAAGTCAAGCCCATAGTGAAGTGGGATCCAAAGGGACACGGGGGAAAATCCTGAGGCTGCCTTATGATCTGGATTGTCCTTCTAGTGATCAATGAGACTACCCCTATTTTAATCTTTGATGAAAAATGGCAAAAGTAACTAACCTCTCTGTGTCATATATACGCAAAAATATTTGTGCCTTTCTTCAGCTGGGATCAGTACACACACAACCTGCCACTTGTTTTGTAAATGAATCTCAAATAATGCTCCCCTCTTCCATGGTGAAGTCTCTTTTTTACAATCACACACACACACACACACACAAATCAAAGATCTTGTATTCTGATGATAATGTTATTCCGCTCAAGTAGAAAGGGTTGACATTAACTGTTTTTAGTGAGACAAGCTGGAAAGTAATAATTCATGAACTCAAATTGCAAAAGTGAAGTATTTACAGCCTGCCCATCACAGAAACAATAAGGCTGGGAAACTGCCCAGTTCCATCCATCCTAGTCAGAAGATGACAGCCAGAGTATTCATCCTCTGTTTTTCTGGCTTCAGCTCTGCAAGGTAAAACTATATATATATATATGTGTGTGTGTGTGTGTGTGTGTGTGTGTGTGTGTGTGTGTGTGTAGAGAGAGAGAGAGAAAGAGATGATTTGCCTGTATCTCAGCCTTAGGGATGGAGGCTTTATCTTGTAGTTAATGGACCAACCCCAAACAGAAAATTAATTTGGCAGGTGCTGACTGATGTTGCTGAACTCACAGAAGCATGGTCCATGTCTGTATTTGGAGCAATAAATCCTCCACGCATTAAAAAGAAACAAACAAAAAGCAAAGGAAAAAAACAAAAAGTTATCAGAAGGGAGGAATGCTTGCTGTATGTTATATCAGCTACAGAAAATTATCATCTGGAATTAGCTGGGAGGGGTGAGTGACACTGGGATGAGAAAAGCTAGGGAGGACTTAAACTGCATTCCCATATGAAGATTCTGTGGGAGGCTATTTGAGAACTAGTCCACTGAAATGAAGAAAATCAGCAAATCTTTAGAACCATCCGTAGACCCAATTCTGCCATATACATTGCTCTAATGGCCCAAATATTTATGGTCTGCATCACACACTGGACATTTATTCAGTGTACACAAACACTATTTAAACAAGTTAGTTGACTTAAGCTGCACCCCCACTGCAGAAATAATGCAGCTTGACATTATTTTAACTGCCATAGCGCCATTTTATGGAACCCTGGGATTTGCAGTTTATTGTGGCGCCAAAAGTAGAAGATATTACTGTATACCCT
Organism: Sceloporus undulatus; assembly: GCF_019175285.1. Lineage (NCBI taxonomy): Eukaryota > Metazoa > Chordata > Lepidosauria > Squamata > Phrynosomatidae > Sceloporus > Sceloporus undulatus. Next base: position 199,431,744 of record NC_056522.1, on the reverse strand, counting down.
CCACAACACTCTAACCACTATCCTATTGTTTTGACATAGTCCTTGCCTGAAGAATATCCAACCAACAGGATTTGGAGATACAGTTAACAACTAATGGAGTCGGAGTCCTTTTTAATTAAATTAAGAAGATAATAACTAAATTTTATAGGGAAAACAAATCTTCAGTAACTTCCCATTCATTTTTGTGGGATACTCTTAAGGCAGTACTGAGGGGGCTTTTTATAAAGGAGAGAGACTATTTAAAAAGAGAGTATTGGCGTATTGATTGAACCAATTAGCTCAGCTGGTCCTGAGAATTTAGAGAAATTGAAATTAGGACACAAAAACTTTTCAATGGATAGATGTTAAAAAGAGGGAGTCTTCCAGAATCACCAGAGAAAACCATGCTCATTGATTTTTGTTCTGTTCCATTCCAGGAAAAGATGCATCTGTATGCAATTCAACAAACCTAGGATTTCAACTGGAATCCTTGGTCCCTCTGCTGCAGATTATAAGCAGGTTGAAGAGTTGAAGCTTCCTAAAATGGCCCAGCAGTGATTTATTTGTTGCACAAAATGAGGACAGTTGGAATGCTGAAGAGGTCTGCAGAAAGAATCTTACCACATTTCTGTAAATAAAAAACACCAAACCAAGGTGCAAAGGAACTTGGACTTAAGCAAACATCCATTTTATGGGTTTACAATGCCCCAAAACATTATCAAATTGCTACAGCCATTTCAAGATTTAAATAATGTAGACTGAACAAAGAGACAAACAAAATCCACAGTGCATTGTACTGACAGAAATAGATAAAAATAAAAGCCAAACAAACAAACATAGAAGAGAAACTTCCTCACTCATTGCATTTACACCCCAAATTCAATGAAATTTGTGAATGCTGCTAAATGTTTACTGAAAAAGAGACAAAACAAAATTTTCACCAATCCCTTACTAAAATATGCATATGCAAGGAAAAGGCAAGATTGGTGTATTGCTGGCCGACATAACTCTCAACATTAACATACTTAGAATGAATGGCTGAAAAGTATTGGCTTTGTGTAAGTATATCATCTGATCTGTCTCCTGCCATGACCACGGATTCCAATCAGATACAATATCAATTGTCTATACATTCAGTAAATATACAACTATAATGTTGATATTCAGACATTTGCAGGTTTCATGGGGTAGGGATGGGCAAAATATCACAGACTTACTTTCTCCTAAATTCACTGTTTTCATGCTTATGTGCCAAGCAAATTTTTCCACACATTTATACTAGTCACATAGCAAAGAATGATGTTGCCTTCCATGTTAGTGGGATGATGACTCTATTGTGGGATTCAGTCTAAATTCCAAAAGAGCTGTCCAAGGCACTAAAACTATTTTGAGGATAGGGCTTAGGAAAACTCTTTGATATTGATGTTAAAAACCAGGAGTAGATTCTCCGCCCCACTGACTTGGAAGGCAACAGCTGCCACTAGTATACACAATACTGTGTTTTACCTGCTTGAAATGCTTGTGGTTAAAAATTAAGAGCCTGAAAGGTTCAATTCTTTGGAAAGTGTCTTACACAGCTCCAGAAATTTCTGTTTAAAGAACTGTATATACAGTTGGCCTTCCATATCCATGGTTTCTTTATCCATGCTTTCAATCATCTATGGGCTGAAAATATTCAAAAAAGATATAAATTCCAAAAAAGCAAAGCTTGACTTTGCTATTTTATATAAGGGACACCATTTCACTATGCCATTGTATTGAATGGGACTTGAGCATCCATGGATTTTGGTATCCATGGGGGTCCTTGAACCAAACCCCAGCAGATAACAATGGGCCACTGTATATGCACTTTAATGGGGAGGTAGCATGATGTAGAGGTTTGAGTGTTGTGCTACAACTCAGGGTTCAATTTGCTGCTCAGCCAGGGAAACCCACTTGGATGAGTCACACTCTGTCAGCACCAGAAAACGCTATGATAGCTTCACCTTAGGGTTGTCATAAGTCAGAAACAATTTGAAGGCACACAAGTAGAACAAATATGCACTTTGAAATGTATAACAACGCAATTTTTATTTTCAAGGAATATGAAGTTCTTACCAAAAATTAACCCATCAAACATCTTACAGCTCCCTAGCAAAGGATATATAGGATTGGGGTAAGTCACTTTCTTTGAAAGAATGATTAGCATTTGAAAGAGCAGGTATTCTAGTTCTAGCATGGGATCTGGTACCCTAATCAGATAAAAGAATACTAGTGCACCAAAAATAACCTTCTTGCATTTTTCCCCTGTTCATTTTTCCTCTGCTGAGAAAAAAAAAACCTTCTTAAATTAACATTTCTTTTTTAAAAGTCATTGAATCTTTGAGAAACTTTCAGGCCATTTGAATCAGCTAACTTTCCTTAAGGCTGTGAACTTTGCTAAAGATATCTGGTGATGGTACAGTGTTAGCAGAGATGTTTGTATTTCCTCTTGTATATGTACTTGATAAGGAAAGGAAGATCATAACCTTCAAAATAACTTGCTGTTTAATTAGCTGACATCTTTACAAAAATATAATCTGCTTTGCTAAAAACCACTCCAAAAAGTTCAACTTGACCTTATTTCTGTCATTTTAGTTTAGTTTAGTTCAATAAAGCACAGAGAAAAGGAATAAGCAGAACACTCTGTCGAGTGAATCAATATTTTAATTAAAAATTTTATCAGCTAAAAAAAAATGCTTATTGCTGATCCCAAACATGTTTACAGGATGGAGTTTGATTATTTCTCTCTCTCTTTTTTTCCAGCTGAGATGCTAGTTCCAATATGAAACCAGAAACTTTAATTACTACTGTATATTCCTCCTGATCATCTTCCATGAGATAGAAAACAGTATTTTTAAAAGAAGTATGCATATGAAACATCTCATTCTACAACATATCATTACTGATTTGTCAGAATTGCACCTGCTAAATTCAAGAACTGAGGGTGTGGCGCTATGTAATTTTATGTTTGTTGAGATCGAAAGCTGGGTGCATTCCTTTCTTTCTCAGCTATGACAAATCTAGGAAGTAACTGAGCAGTTATAGTGATGGCTGCCAAAGAGCTTTATCCCAGGGCCCCGTGCACCGAAGGTCTTCTTAGTTCACAATGCTGACTCCATTGTTGGGTGGTGTGAGACAGCCCTCTCAAGTAGCAGGTGCGAAGGGTGAAGAGCTGAAATGCTTGAATTTTGGAAGTTTGCAAGTCTAAACATGATATTGATTTACAGTTAGCCCTCCATACCTACATATGTTTTATCCATGGATTCAAGCATTCATGGTTTGAAAATTATTTTAAAATATATAAACTCCAAAAAGCAAACGTTGATTTTGCCATTTTATATAATGGACTCCATTTTACTACAGCATTGTATTGAATGGGACTTGAGCATCCGTGGATTTTGGTATCCATGGGGTGGCCTGGGCCCAAACCCCAGTGGATACCAAGAGCCCACTGTATGTTTTGCATACACCTTATACCCATAGCCTGAAAGTAATTTTATACAATATTTTAAGTTTTTATTTTTATTTTTGCAAGAAACCAAGTGTGAGAGGGTCAATAGAGAATTGTGTTGTCCCTCGGCAACAGGGTCTAATGAATCTGGTGTGGAAGCAGAGAGACCTCAAGACCCAGAGGAAACTCAAGACCGGGACTCTGTGGAGAAGGAGGAGATGGAAAAGCTAAGGAAGGGCAGCCAAGGAGAGTGGAACTAAGGGTGGAGCCTAGGAGAGAGAGCGTAAAAGAGAGGCAGTCGCAGGGGAAGAGCGTGGAAGAGGAGACACAGAGAAGGAGGATGTGTGGAGGGCGAGTGAGGGAGGAACATACCCAAAGAGGAAAGCCTGGACAGCTGCAGTGTTGAGACGTGGGATGCAGACCCGACAAGGAAGTTGTGACACCATGTTTGTGTACACTAAATGACCAGATAACAAAGGTGTCACTATCTCAGCCACCTATGGAAAAAAAATGGGGGGAGGATTTTGGATTTCAGAATTTCAGACAAAGGAGACTCAACCTGTAGAACAAAAAACTGGGTCCCAAGATACCTTGAGAAGGGTATTTAAAATTTTAATTGGCTTTCACTGGGATTTTGCTTTCAATTTTATTCTAAATTTTAAAGGAACTATTCAATCAACTGGCAAACCAATTTTGGGAAGAGGGTTTAGCATCCTGGATGCTGAAGATTTTGCTTCATTGTATAACTGCCTTTCATCTGTGGGGCTGTGCATGAATTTTAAAAGCCAAAGAAAACATAGGAAATTAAAACATAAACCATTGGAATATGAAGACGAGCACTGCTGTCCATGTTTTCCTCTCACAACCACAAGATTTCAGTAACAGCTGATCGAGGCTCCCCTGTTAGCAGGGTACAGAAGCCACTCCAGATTTTAGTCCAGACTTTAAAAAATGCTTATATAGCCCTTTTAAAGTTCAGACTGAAACCCAAACAGATTTATTACTCCAATGGCAAGGGAGCTATCAGCCAACACTGATCTGAAGGACACAGGCAATCTCACATTATGCTAATAGTTCAGCAGCTATAGCCCAACTAAAAGAAATGCTAGGAGAGTTATTGGATGTAGTTGGCAAGGAAAGGAGACAGCTTAGCACCTCTCAGAACAGGTGTAAGGGGTAGCCATATACTAGAATATCAGTACAGCACTCACATTGGGAAGAGTGGGATGAAGCTGAAATAAAAAACAAGTGCAGTTGGTGAATCTGGGATTGAAAGCAGTGTTTCCCAAACTACTAGCATTTCCTTTTAGCAATGCAGCCTGCAGGGATGTGTAGAAGAAATAGCATGCCATTGGAAAAATAAAAGGAATTTGCCCCTTCATGGCTGAGAAAAGATATTCTGGTCCCTGGTTTTAATGAAAAAGTTGACCATGTACACATGTGAAAAATGCAAGGACCTGTCATGCTACATAGAATCTGTTCTATGTAACACGGATCCCATTTATTCATTAATTATAATAACTGTCAATATTATCCACTTGTTTCAAACTGTAATTTATTGGAGAATCTACTTACTATTGTTACCTGATTCTAAACATGAAATTCATTTATGTTTCATAGACACCTGATAAACATAGGGCTGAAACAGATGGCCCTGAAGGGGTGGTTTTAGGATGCCCTGGAGAAAGCAGGATCTGGCTTTTTGCTGGCCCAAAAAGAGGCAGCAAAATGCTGCTCTTTTTTGAGCTGGCAAAAAGCCAGCTTTTCTGCCAATGTCGTGGCTTTGCAGAGCTCCTGCAGCATGCGGCGTATAAACACCACACCTCCAGAGTGCCACAAAACTGCCTCCCATGTGGTCAAGCAGGCAGTGTGATGCCAGTTTAGGGGCAGCATCAGAGCGAGTGATGTCTAAACACCCTGATGCTGCCCCCAAGCCAGCACAAAGGGGCCGTCTGTTTCGCCCCTTAGTCTGAAAGTAATTTTACACACAATATTTTAATATGTTTATGCATGAAACAAAATTTGTGTTCATAGAAAGCAAAGGTGTCACAATCTCAGCCATCCATGTGGACAGGTTTGGATTGTGGAATATTGTGGATTTGGGAAGCCTGAGTTTTAAATTGTTAAAATGTCTGTCTATGTAACATGTGCGTTTGTCTAAATGTTAATGTTTGACATTCGTACTCTTTGGCTGGTTACAGACCGGTACTTGGGACGTCCGCAGGACGTCCCATTTTAAAAAAGGGGCATCTCTTCTAGACGCCCCTGGCTCTAATACAGACTCTGTCCGTACAATATGGCGCCGGCCGTTCCACACGGCCGGCACCATCTTTACGTATCGGACACTGTGCGTCCGAACGTGTCGCAGTGCTAATGACGTCGCGAGTGTGCCAGCGGCACCTCGCAACGTCATTAGGGCACCGCAGAAAGAAGCTCCATTTTGGAGCTTCTTTTTTGCTCCGCAAGGGAGCCGCGCAGTGTGGCTGCGACGGCTCCCTTAAGGAGCAAGCGGCGGCGGCGGCAGACCGCCTCAAAGCGGCGGTCTATAACCCGCCAATGTGATTTTAGTATAATAAAGATTTAAAATTTAATTTTTAAAAAACCCCAAAATTCTGGATAAGGGAGGCTCATTGTATACTGTGTCTGGTCTGAGTGATGTGAAAGATGGTTTTCTGTGTTATGGGTTATGTTGATTTTATGTGTTTTGAAGAGTGTTTGTAAATTTTATTAATTCAAAAGGGGGACTGAATGGGAGAAAAACTGCACAGGTTTTAGTTTCTCATTAGAAATTTCTAGCAGCCTTACAGTTTATACGTGAACTGCAGAAATGTGATTGCAGCCCCTCTTTCAAGTTCAGCCCTTTTCTTCCTCATCTATAAAGAGGTCAGGCCAGAAGGTGTTTCAGTCGAGGGGACTGAATGCATAACCCAAACATGACAATATATGTGATGAGTATAAGAAAACAGCCCAGTTTGCTTCTCTCAGTTACCACTCCCCAATTTAAAATGAGTATGCACAGTGTCTCTTTGCTGTTCTCAGACCATGTTACTTGCCTTAGTGGGGAAGCCCAGTAGTTGCAGAGCAGCTCATCCGCCACACTAACTCAGCACCTGCTGAAGCAAAGCCTTTCTTTGTCACAGTCTCTCCTGCAAAATGGATGCTTTATCCACTAATGACAGGTAGCAGCAGGGGCAGAATGAGCTGGCAGATGCTTTAATAAAACCATTTAGGGGGTCACAGGGGAGAAAATGACTGGCACTCTCTTTCCAGATTTTATCTCTTCACGTCAAAAAAGCAAAATCTGAACTCAAATTTACAAGTGCACAAGCACAGCTAGCCGCACTATTAAAAGGCATCTTGAGCAGGAAGGGGAAGCTTGTTATGTCAGTTTATTCCCAGTGTTTGTTCATTAAACATGGAGACATGTCTTTCCATTGCACGAGGCAGCCATTTATTTTCATTTAAGAAGCAACGAATTTTCTCTCAACTGGCTTAGACTAAAAGAACAGCAGGTAAGAACAATGAGCAGCAGCATCGATCCAGCCCATTGCCAACACAGTTGGCAGGCAAGGTACAGAATTTTCAGCCCTTGCAAAATGGCTCCAGAAGTCAGGCCCATTGTGCTACCAACCCATGTATTCTGCCCATGTGGAGACTGCATATATGGAAGTTTTAGGTAGGGGTGGGAACTACTGCTCCTCCATTTTGTTTTGGACAGCAACTCCTGCAGTCCCCTAGTGCTGTCACACTGCAGAATGAATGTAGTTTGACAATGCTTTAACTGCCATAGCTCAATGCTAGGGAATTCTGGAATCTGTAGCTTTGTGAGATAGGTTTCCCTGCCAGAGAGCTCTGGTGCCACAACAAACTACAAATCCCAGGATTCCATAGCATTGAGCCATGACATTTAATGTGTCCTCAAACTGCATTGTTTCTGCAGTGTAGACCAGGGTGTAATGGTTTGAATATTGGACTACAACTCTGGCAACCAGAGTTCGATTCCCAGCTATGCCAAGAAACCCACTGAATGACCTTGGTTAAATCACATGCTCTGAGCCTCGAGGAATGCAATGGCAAACCTCCTCTGAACAAATCTTGCCTCCCCCCCCCCAAAAAAGAACATGATAGGTCCTCCTTAGTTCTCCATAAGTCGGGAAAAAATTGACCAGCCTTGGACCTGCTTTGTTGAGCTGATGGGAGTACTAGCCCAAACTATCTTGAAGTTCCAAATATCCTGCCATCTTCCGCTGAGAAGTATAGTTACCTCAGATGTAGAGGATATGGTTTGCACAGGAAAACTATCATCTATTCTGATAAGATCAGAGGCCATGAGATGATAGGATGGACCTCCTCCTGAGACCCTAGAGAGAGGTGGCTATCAGTTGGACAACACTGGACTAGGTAGAACTGGGGTCATTTCATGCTATGTAACTCTAGTGCTACTATCCCAGTTTTAACTGCCATGACTTCATCCTGTGGAATCCTGGGGTTTGTTGTTTAGAAAAGCTTATTTAGATTTCGCAGTTAGAGAGTTCTTCCAGTGCTTTCCAAAAACCAAGGATTCCACAGCATGCTGACACAGACATCAAGTGGAATCATAATGCTAAAATCTCTAGTGTGAATGGGCACCAGGTATGAAAGAGCTCTCTCAACAAATGTTCTCTCCCACCCCAGACAGACTTTTGAAATTATTTATCTGAAGGGGTGGGAGATCTCCATCATCTATTGGGGTATGACAAAACTCTACTTGGGCAAAACTCATAGCAAAGAAAGTAATTATTTTCATGAACAAAGCGACATTTTTTTTTTAATTTTTAGCCATTTTCTTCCTGCTCCAAGAATGTCTTAAAAACGGTTGTTTTCAAATATTATTCACAGTTTGGGACTTAATCTGAACAAAATATGCATTTCTGGGATTTTTGTCCAAAATGCTTGTTTCTTTGTGCAGGAAACAACATTTTTGCACAGAAAATAATATTTCTATACAAAAGTATTATTTTCTATGCAGCAAATGCTGTTTCCTATACAGAAAATTAATTGTGTTTTCTGTGCAAAAACATGCAAATCTTGTGCAAAATATGTTTCCAGCTAAAGCATTTTGTACAGAAATCACATGCTCTGAGCCTTGAGGAAGGCAATGGCAAACTTTCTTTAGTTAATCTCAAAGGTGCTACAAGATCTCTCTTCATACTGACACTACAGACTAACATGGCTATATCTTGTATTCTACCACTTCAGAAACAGGTTTTTCAATCATTTTTTAAAAATATATATATATTCTTTCCATCCCTACCCATAGCCATAAGAAGAACACCAAGTGGTTCCCTTCTTTTGTTTCTATGTGAAAGTTTACTATTCACTATTCTATGTGGAGAATGGGTAGTAAGTACACAGAACAATTTCTGCCCTTCCTGCTCACCAATTTCTGATAGAGCTTAGTGCTTCCTTATCTTTTATTAGAGGGTTTCAGCAGTTTATCCTCCACAAATGTCAGGAATTGATCCTCCAAAAAAAGTTTCGGCAAACTCCAGCAGAGTAAGAAAGCCACGTCCATAGAGATTTTGTCACAACTTGGTTGCTGACCTGACTTGTTAAGAACAAAGTCATTTTTCTTTGGATAAACTGAAAGGTTTACACATTTCCTAGCTCAAGTGATCTATTAAGCAATTCAGCATGAACAACATGTCAGGGATGATGGGAGTTGTAGCTCTTCACCTCTGGCTCGAACTCACCACCTGGTTGTGCACCGCGCTGACCAGTTTTGGCCAGTGGTTATAGCTTAGCAGAGTTACAGAGAATAGGCTGAAGACCCTGACAAACTCTCCAAGCCTTCTCACTCTTGCTTCCACAGAAGTCTTCACCCTTCTTCAGGATCCAGCTGGCTCTTGTAGCTTCACCCAAGACACCAGACAACTCAGTAGTCTTATATAAAAGATCTACTTTATTCTACTATATACAGCTCCAAAAACTATCCAACACAACAATACTCAAACTCCTCACTCTACAACCCACTACTACAACCCACAAAATACATTGGGATCCATAGTCATTATTATAGTCAATGCATGGTACCACCCACTGTTGTCTGTTTCCACCCAGTAGGTGTGTACATCATTCTCATTGGTTCTCTTGGTTCATCCTACAATTAATGATTTCATCATCTCAGCCTTGACCACTTAACAATTGTCAGGTGTGTCCAATTATCTACTTGCATCTCTGTCCTTGGCATTCAGGACTTGTTAATTGTATTACCATTTACACCTGTGTGGTTCTCAATTGGCTTCTGCTGAGTCACCCTGACTCTCACATACATGTTTTATTTCACTTACTGTATATCCCATGTTGCTTTTTCCTTGACACAACATCAGTCTGAAGTCAGTGGAAAGGAAAAGAAAAAGCTTATTTTTGTGAGCTAAGTAGCTAGAGCAGTAGGAATAGCAATTCCTCCTCTTCCTCCTTTTAAGTATACACAAGATATTTATATGGACTTGGGGGAGAGGAATTGGCTCATGTCCTGTTTTTCCCACCATAGTCAGGCCTACCCCAGGGATTATCAGAATAGCTTAGAGATATTAGTGCAGCTTTTGGCTTCTTTCCTGGAGTGTTTTAAGCAAGCTGCTATCTTGGAGATAGTTTCTTAGAACTTATTAATGTTTGTGAGAAGAAGCATGCATTTCTCCTAAGCTATACGTCTCCTGAATACAGTTAATATTTAAGAGAAGCAGCATGGAGGCTGGTTCAAATATGGTATGGGGTGTCTGTCAGCTGAGAATCCAACATGGTATCAGTGCAGAATGCCCTTTTCAAGCAATTCATCATATAGCAGTGTGGTGTATTAGTTTGAATGCTGGGTTAGGACACAGAGAGACCAAGGTTCAAATCCCCACTTGACCATGAAAACTGACTGATGGCCTTAGGCAAGTCCCTCTCTCAGCCTCAGAGGAAGGCAATAGTAAACCTCTGAACGAATTCTATCAAAAAAATCCTAAGATATGTTCTCCTTAGGGTCAGCATAAGTCAGAAATGACTTGAAGGCACACAACAATGACAACAACAAACCCTATGGGGAACAAAAGGAGCTTTCCACGCATTGCAAATAGCAGGCACAAGATGTGGCAATTCCAGCTGAGATTGCAGCAGGAGCATGGAGTCAAAGGTATTCCACCTTCAGCATTTCAGTAATTTGGGAAGGAAAAGTGACTTCTGTAGCACCACACACCACAATTCTTCCAACGTCCAGCATGGAGAATGTGCCCCCCATTATCCACTAGAAGCTGTTGTCCTCCCAGCATTAGCTATAAGTGTATTTATTTGCCTTGGCTTTCAGGATGTCTGTGGGCTCCTCCAGAAATGGAAAATGTGTCAGCAAGTTGCACTAGTTATTGGAATAGTATGGAAAGGGATCTTGTAGTACCTTTGAGACTAACACAGTCCAAAACACACTGCAGAAATAATCCAGTTTGAGACCTCTTTAACTGCCCTGCCCCTGGTTGAATGCCAGGGAATCCTTGGGACCGTAGCTCTGTGAGACATTTAGTCTTCTCTGTCAGGGAACTCTGGTGCCAAAATAAACTACAATTTCCAGGATTCCCTAGCACTGAGCTGAGCTAAAGTGGTCTCAAACTGGACTATTTCTGCAGCATGTTTTGGACCTATGAGAAAGAAGTACCAAGAAGCATAAGCTTTGGTAGACTTAAGTCTACCTGGCCCCCGGCTCAAAAAGGTTGCCTACCCCTGCTCTAAGAAAAAGAGGCGGCAGCCCTATCACCACATCTCAGATATGATTAAACATAAAGGTATTTGACAGCAGATATTAAAGACAAAACACTCAATTTCCTGGGCCAACAGGGACAAATCTGTCAGTTTCGCATTGTCATTCAAATTTATTATTATTATTTTAGATTCTTTCCATCATGTCTTTGAAATAGCAAACTTTAGAACATTCTCCTTAAAATGTCAAAGAAAACACTCATAACCCACCACTAATTAGAATTAGGATTGCCAACCCAAAACATGGTCAGGGAGCTTTGATGACACACTCACTGCTAGATGAGAGATATGGAAGGCCATCTACCACACTCTGTCCCTGATATCATTTCATTTTTTAAAATTTATTTGCTGTTTTTTCCCTGTTAAATGCAATATTAGATGCAGTCTGAGTGGAGGAAGAATAGGTAGGCAGGCAGCCATTTGGAATACTGGCTGTCTTGTGCAGCAAGTTTTTAAAAACATTTCAGTGTTATAAACAGAAAAATAAATTGAACTATTTTTCCACCCTGCTCTTTAAAAAATTAAGAGGGAGAACGAATATGGCTGTGGGATCTTTATAACCATAAACTGATAATAGCCACACTGACATCAATGTAGTAACAGGACTGAATGAAAACTTAATTTGTACATATTTCTCCACCCCCTCAAAATCTTTTCCTCCCCATCACTCTTCCTTAATACAGTTCATGTTCATAAAAACCTAAGTCATAATTGCTCTTATTAAAGCACTGTAGTTGAAGCCAGATTCAAAGAACTAAAAAAGAAAGAAGAATAGCTCTCTCTTGGTGTGAACACGGGGATTAACTGGTCTAGCAGTCCTTTCAATCTTTTTCCTAATTTATTTCATAACTACTATAAGTTTAATAAATGAAAGGGATGAAAGGTGACCAACAGGCTTTGTGTGGGTTTGAAAGGAGAATGCCACCTTAGAGCTCTCAATAATATAAAAACCCCTTTTCTGTGCATTGCCTTTCATTTTAAACAATATATGACTCAGCTGCTATCCTTCAGGTAAAATGGTGGATGGAACCCAAATGTGTTGCCCCAAGAAGAGTGCCAATACTACAACATCCCATGTACCATCAAAATCAAATCTGGAGTGCAGGGAAACCCAGGAAAATAGGGGGTTTTGTGTGGCATGGATGGCTGAGGTGGGAAAGGAGGGGATAAAGGCCTGGTCACACTAGTAGATTCCTACTAGACAGAGTCAAACACTGACTCTAGTAAACTCAGCCAGAAGAAATTTACTTACCTTCAGCAAGTCCAAGATTTCAGTTTCTGTAATAGATTTTATAAATAGAATTCTAATATATTTTTATCTCCAAGGAACTCTGGTTAATACAAACACACACACACTAGAGAGAGATTTAATTAGCTATATTTCCCCCTCACAAAAGCACAATTAAATATATGACAGGCCTGATGTCTCTTTTTAGCTTCATGACTGAAAGATCAACAGCTAGTACTGGTCCTGCAAGATGACAGGTGGATGGATGGATGGATGGATGGATGGACAGATAGATTTTACAGTGTACCACACTTTCTTATTTAAAACAAAGTATGCTGAGTGCCAAATCAACACTTTTAGATTTAATGGGAAACAACCAGAGTCATTATTTATAACCATGTTATGTTTATTAGGGACATTCTTAAAATAGGTTCAGAATGTGAGTATTACTCAAGGGTGTCATTTTGCCCAGCGTGAAATACTCTGTTTATGATTATAGTAAGTTTGCTGTTTTTGATATCTTAATTACAGTGATACCCACAATTCTTACCTGTCTCACGACTAACATAAAAGAAAATTAGTGAGTCATGATGAAAAGTCTTATAATGCCTTTTTTTCCCTCTGCAAACCATGGCATAAACAAAACAGGTTGTATCCAATGGTGGGGTTGCCCAAGATCATAAGAGGTCAAACTCTTGTCTGTTGTCTGCATGCAGCATTGTGGTGAACCCTTGGGAGCGCCTCCACTATCTCTAATTTTCCAGCAGACTAGCCATCAGCTGGGTAATGGAGAACAAAATTTACCAGTCTGAGGATCCTGTCACATGGGCTTAAAACAGCAGCTTACCTTTCCCGAATTCAGTGCTAATTCAGGAGGCATTCGCATCCTATTACACAGAAATCACCACTGTACCACCGTCCGGGTCCATCCCAAATGCAGCCTGGGTCATCTAAGCCACTTCCGTGGCCATTTTTAGAAATCAGAAGCTTCCGTATTGAAAAAGACTTCTAAAAATGGCCACCAAAGTGGCTTAGACAAACCAGGCTACATCTAGGATAGACCCGGGCGATGATTTGGACACGCTTTCTGTGTGATAGGATGCAACTGCCTCCCGAATTAGCACTGAATTTGGAAAAGGTAAGCTGCCATTTCAACCCCATGTGTTAGAGTTCTGATTCTGGTATTAGCAACAGGAATCTCTTTCTACCTGTTCCCCAATGATCCCCATCAAGACAACTTCCCTCAGCCTTTTAAAAAACTGATGGTTTTATTCTGATGACATCCTATTATGTTTTGTTTTGTTTTGTTCCGATGCAATTTTCAATTTGTATGATGCATGCAGAATTCGTTTTATACTCTTCCTAAAATAATGTAGCACGAATAACATCAGCAACAGTACTGGGAAATAACAATAGCATCAGGAGCAGAGAAGAGAGAAAGTTGAAGGCTTCCCACTCCAGTGGGAGATGGAGAAGTGTATCTATGTGTACAAGGATGCATGGGATATATGTAAGAGTGTATGTATGCAGAGGGATATTTGTGGGTCTGAGATCTACCCACCACCACCACACATTCCACTAACCCTGCCTACTCATTCATGCCCTAAGAGGGAGCTGGCCATGCAAATGTGATCTGCACCCTAAAAATGGTTGCCCACCTGCACAAGTCAAACAACCTGATTTTTGCTCATTCTTAGTTGCTTACTATGTTCTGACTTGTGAAAGTAGACGCACTTTTTTAAGGACAGATAAAAACCTTTGTTCATTAAGAGTGAAACTCGAAGTTACACTGATGATACAACCATGGGTAAATAAAAAAAGTGATCTCGCATCTGATGATGGAGAGGGAGAGGGAGGAGGAGGAAGATTCATTTATATCTCACTTTTTCCCAATAATGGGACTCATTCTTACTCCCCTAAGTGACTTTGCTTTATTATGACACTGTACACACAGTCAATACATGGTATTAAGATACAGGAATGTTATTCTAGGCATTAGGCATTAGGGGTGGGCGGTTGGTCAGGGGATTAATTTTAACTAGATTTGATATGTAACACACTGTTTTTAGATGTTGTAACCTGCCTTGATTCCCCATGAAAAGGCAAGGTATAAATAATTATTATTATTATTATTATTATTATTATTATTATTATTAAAGAGCTTACAAAGCAAAAAGGCGTGATTTGGGATGGAGGCTCCATGCTCATGTGATGCAATTTCTGTTCTACCCTAAGAAATGTTGCATTAACAATGATCAATATAACCTGGTCTCAAATCACCAACATTATGCTTTCAACATTGCAACCACTAGCAACACCCCTTCATCTGAAATGATCTGGTGTGCCTCAAAATAACCACTTCATTAAAATATTGTGGCTTTACTTTCATTTCTAGTCATCAGCTCCTCTTAATATACACATTAAGGGCTCTATCAGAATCTGTGACACATTTCTACTTCAAAGGATAGATGCCATGTTCCAGGATAAAAGAGATCAGAATCATTAAATACATTAAACAGTTCTTACTGAAGTTATTAATAAGCAAATCTCCTTCCATTAAAAGCTGAAGATCAGAACATAGTTTCTTAGGAATTATTATTGTTATTATTGATGATATGAGGGATTTATGCTGGATTTGGACAAAGGCCAGGATGGGGTTCCTTGGTTTGGCTCTGGCAGTTCCTACAATGAAGCCAGTTACCTCCCAAAGCTGAGAGAACAAAAGTTAAGAACCCTGCTCAGATGCTTCACAGGAGATTCAGGGCTCAAAAGAAGCAGAGGAAACAAAATTATGTTTTTTAGATTTTGTTTCTCTGACAATATCCACAGTGGAGTAAAGGGAGTGAGAAGGTAGGGTTCAGTGGTTAGTAAGTCTATCTTCAAAGATTTTACAAGAGTATCTCCAATCCCTGTGCTTGTTTGGAAGGAAGGACTGTAAGAAAATGTTATTTTCATTTTTAAAAAATCAACATTTTCATTGCTCAGTATTTTTTTTTTAAAAAAATGCCTTACATTAGTTTTCAAGCATCATAACTTCCAAGCTTCTCCCCTATCCTATCAGGGTTTGCTGGCCTGAGGATATTTCTCTGAAATGTGTCATTTACATACAAATGTTGCAGCTAAACACAGTGGGAAAAGAAAGGAAATAACCCCCATCCTACTAAACAAAGCTGAAGACCTCTCTTCTGCTGCAAACTTTGTTGGTTGGGCCTTCAAGTCGTTTCCAACTTATAGCAATCCTAAAGTGAACTTACCAGAAGGTTTTCTCAGTAAGATTTGTTCAGGGTGCATTTACCTTTGCCTTCCTCTGAGGCTGAGTGTGACTTGCCCATGGCCATCCAGTGGGTTTCCATGGCCATGTGGGGATTTGAACTCTGATCCCCACAGCTGTAAACTAATGTTCAAACCACTGCACCATACTGACATCAGGGTTTGTTATTTCATGAGATCATCTTTGTGCTGCTCTCTCATTTTCAATGCAACAGTGGATGAAGATTCTAGACAGATAAGCATGTCCTTTTGGGGGAATGTCTTTGTTGGCATGTTTCAGTGCTTCAAGAATATAAATGACATGCCATCCCAGGAGCGTGTGGGATGTGTGTGTGTGTTGAGTTCCTTGTGAATTTATCATGTACTTGTTTTCCTGACACCTCCTGTGCATGATCCAGTCCTGATCAACCCTTCACTAGAACTGCTATCTCACACTGGCCAAGTCAAAGCACTGCAAAACTAAACCAAAGAACCTAGAGCTGTGGTGGTGAACCGATGACACACGTACCAGAAATGGCAGACAAAGCCATTTTTCAGGACATGTGGAGGGTGGGGAAGAGGAGGAACAAGAGCGCTCCTGTTCCTTCTCTTCACCTCTCTGCAGAGGCAGCTGAAGGCCCAGGTGGGTGCAGGGGGGGAGGAGGAATAGGGGCATGCCATTTCCTCCTCTTCCCAGCTGTCCCCGGCCTTCTCCTGCCTCCAGAGAGGCAACTGAATACCTGAGGGGGGGAGTCCTGCTCCAGAGGTCCCCCCCCCCAGAAGTCCCGTCCCTGGCACCAGGTAACACCCAGTGCTGGAACGCCTTTTAGTTTGGGCACTCGGTCCCTAAAAGGTTCACCATCACTGACCTAGAGCTTATGCCAGAAAGCTCTGTTAGCTTGCTGGGCGAAATCCATATGGAGATGGGGGAAGCCCTCTATGCAATAAACTCTTCACACAACCCTAATGTTTACACTGCCATTAATGTGCTTGTTCAGGGTTCTGCTAACAGATGGTACAAGGAATGTGAATATCCTTTGAGGCACTGCAATGACATCACCATAGGAAGGCAATGCTCTGGTCCCTCAAGAAATTAATAGAAGGAAATTGTGCCTCCTCTAGGCAGAAGGTTGCAGTTTCTCCCAAAGTTTTATTTAGAGAGATGCAAGCATCACCTCTCTCTCCAAATGCTATTAGACATTGGCAGATCAAAACACACTGGGAATGCAATCCTGTACGCACTTCCCTGACAGTAGATGTTAATAGGTATTGATATAAATGAATAGTGAGCAGACATTTTTAATTTACTTTTATTCATTTCAATGATTTATATCCTGCCTTTCTCCCACAATGGGATTTATGTAAAGGGTACCATTGTAAACAATACTACAAAATGTAATTCACAGTTAATCCTATTTTCTCCAGTGCAATCTGATGTCTTCTGTGTCTGTGGCATGGTGAATTAGGTGTCACTGCAGAGATTAAGGAAGCTATCCAAGGCTCTGAACTATATCCCCACCTCCCAAACAGTTTCAGCACTGGACAGATCATTTAAATTGTGGAATAACTTTTAAAATAAATTCATTCTACACATGACATGGAAATCAATGTCAACATTGCTTCTCTCACCAATTTAATATTGTTTCTGTCCATTTAAAAAAAATTCTCCAAACTGCCACTTTTGCTCCAGCTGTTTCTCTTCCCCAATAAATTTGGCTTCTCTTAATGTTCTGTTTCCTCACAATATTTAGTATGTATACTTCCTCCTGAGAGTGTCGCTGCTTCTTGGGTTCCTGTTTCTTTTGTTTCTCAAACTAGATGTCAGTTTTGTAATGCACCCTTCTAATTTGTGAAATTGTTGCATTTGACCCATGGAAGTTAAGCAAGGCTGCAAACTTGCAGTACACAAGCCAGCTGCGTTTTTAAAAAGCCAGGTTCTCAAGCATATGCTGAAACAAAATCAAATCATGAAACCTACCACATTTTAATTGCCAGAAGCATTTACCGACAGCCGTAAAAAGATCTAATGCTCATTAATTCATTCTGAGCAATTAACAGTGTTGCTCTCAAAAACTGGGCTGATAGAACTCAAAATCAGTCAAGGCCACATTCAGGAATGGGTGAATGAAATTATCTGCTATAGGGGTTAATTTTTTATAGCAAGTATTCACTGAGAAACTTCAAGAAATAAGTTTCTTCAAGTGTTCATGGTGTAAGCTTGTCAATCAACCTGGAAATATTTCCAGTATTTACCAAAGTGCCAAGTGATTTTCCATGCTGATTTACAAATCAGTATTACTAAAAGATGGAAACCATCAACACCATGTTTGTGCCAGAGGAAGGCTGGCTTCTAACTTCTGGGATCTATTTGTTCTAAGAGCTCTCATATCCACCAACTCTAAGGTTCACCAATCTGAGATGATTGGTGTTTTTCAGTGCAGACCAATCTAATTCATGCTTCCCAAAATAATGCATTAATCAGAGCATACATGAAAGCTATAAACTGGTTGTGTGTGCTTTTTTAAAACTTGCATATCGAGGGAAACTGTATATAAAAATGCATAGCAATCTCCACGGACATGAAAATGCATACAATTTTCCATAAAGTTTTTCTTCAAAAAAAAAACCAACACAGATTAACACAGAAGCAAGATGGAGCAAGTTTGTACTTGAGGAGATGCAGACACTATAGATCTGCTAGGGGCAGGTGCCAAACAATGGTTTAGGAGCAGAGACACATACTTTGAAGTAAGGAACAGGATGCCTCAGAGCAAGAATTATTTTCAGTACTGAAAGTGGGCTCACAGTTCTTTTTCTACATTTTTTTTCCTGCAGGCTAATTATAGATCTTAAAGAAGAGGAAGGAAGGAAGCAAGGAAGGAAGCAAGGAAGGAAGGAAGGAGTAGAAGAAGAAGAGAAAGTGGAAGATGAGGGGGAAAGGAAGAGGTGATTGGGAGACATAAACTTGTACTTCAGATCATTACCAAACCTACCAGAAGATCCCAATCTACCTTGTTTTTTCTCCTGTGATACATCTGTATTATATAGTTATAGCAGTTTGATACCACTTTAACTGAGATAGTTTCAGCCTACAGAAGCCTGAAATTGTTGTTTCACCTGCAATCCTGGACTCCTCTCTGCTAAGAGTGCAAGTGACGTAATTCCAAAGAGTGTACACTGGCACTCTCTAGCAGAAAATTCTTAACACTAATCAAATCGCAAATCCCAAAATTGTATAGAACCATATCATGACAGTCAAACTGGCTTCAAACTGTTATAATTGTGCAATCTTTGGTTTATACATTTCCTTGTTTCAGTCTAATGACTGCAACAGAAGCTATGACATGGAGCTGCCATGTTCAGGAGTTCTCTCTCTGTCACTCTCTCATTCACACAGACACGCACACACATAAGCATATGTGCAAGCACAGAAATACACATACACACTACAATGTACTGTATCTTTAATATTAGAGTGGGGTTACAGAAATCCTCAAAATAATGTCATTATTTAGTTCAAGTGAATTAATCTCCCATCTACTAAAACTAATTCCATTTAAACTGGCTTCTTCTCACACTGCTTTTGCATAAGCTAAACTCTACACTGATTTTCTCAGGGTAACAATCAACACACTGGCATTTTCAGTAAACTGTGTTAAATTGATCTTGGAAATATCCTGACATGATATATCCAGAACACAGCTCACCTCACACATTTCACTGCCAAAGGAAGTACTAAAGGGCTTATTGATTTTGATCATTAAATAAGAATTGAAACACTGACTTCTAAGGATAAAGCTGCTACCTATTTCTGTCCACTGACTTGCAGGACAAGAATTCCATTCAGATCAGTCTGTGAAGCAGTGTCAGAAGTACACTTTTTTCTTTTTGTAGTTATGTGCCTCCAAGTCACTTTTGACTTATGCTGACCCTAAAGCAAACCAACCATTGGGTTTTCTTAGCATGTTTCTTCGGAGAGAGTTTGCCATTTCCATTCCCTGGGGCTGAGAGTATATCTGTGATTTTGTCCATTTTGGTTGTCATTGTTTTGTGGATTTTAGATGTTATTTCACTTTGTTAAGATTTTGTTAGGCTGCACCAGGAAAGTTGCAATGAATCGGGGAACTTACACAAAATAAAACAGCCTTGTTCAATTTGCCATGAGCATGTGTGCCAAAAGAAGGTTTTGTAACAAGACCTGCTTTGCCTAGCCTGCAAATAACCATCTCCTTTCCCTGGAAGAAATTGACACTAATAGCATCATTGTCCCACAGGGAAACTAATACTTTTATTGTAAAGTGCATTAAATTTCAAAATTGAAGACTGAGTTCCAGTGTATACTCATTTTAGCATATACACTGAAGCATTTCACTATCAGCTGATTGCATTAGGGCAGTGCATCCAGTGTTATTTTACATAGGAGTCTATATTTTTTATTAAAAAGAAATATCATATTGTGTTCAGTGTAGATTATGAATGCTTTTAATGAGTGGTATACTAAACTATCTAGTCACATTTTAAATATAACACATTGGTTTTCAGTTATAATGATGTGCATGCATTTGGAATGTTATCTCTTTGTGGTAGGTTTGAAAATTTTGGCCATGATTCGAGATCAGCTACTTAGCTATGCAACCAACTTAAGTACTGTCTCTCAACCCAACCCCCATCCCCAATCCTCAGTTATCAGCTACTACAGGTGACATGAGTCTGTTCTCCTGTAGATCAGGATGCAGCAGAGTGATATTTCTGCCATGTGTATGCCATGAGTGACTCAGTTTTAAGGGGGAATTATGAAAGGGATCCTGATTCTGACTGTTTCATCAAAGATCACTGGAGGGAGGGAGGTGGAAATGGAATTCAAATGCATCGCAATCAACCAGACTCCTGCTGCTCAGAGCAGCTTCTGGTCACTAAGTTAGGATTGCGGCAGGGGGGGGACAGAGCCAGGAGACACTACTTAGCTACATAACTAAGGTTTCCATGTAGTTGATCTAGAATGCTGGCTGTCATTTATAAAAAGTATGGTTTTTTAAAAAAAGTTTCACCCCTACACATTGATCCCATGCTCTTCTTAACACAGTGGGCACTTGGTATCTTCTGGGGTTTAGTTCCAGGACTCCCAAAATCTATGTATGTCCAAGTCCCATTAAATACAATGGAAGAGTAAAATGGTGTCCCTTATATAAAATGGCAAAATTCATGGATACCAAGAGCCACTTGCATTTTACAAAGAGCTGTAATGTATTATGGTTTTAAAAAAATCTCTGTTTAATATGAATGACACCATAAATATATAGTAAGAGGAATTTAATATTCTTTAAGGACAAAACACCATCTTCACTATATCCATTCAACAGCATGTACTCTACAGTATGTAAACAAAAAACAATGTACATACACACATTTCAGAATCCACATCTGCAGTTTCGAGTGAGTAATCAGAACTAGCAGCCAGACTTTTAAAATTCAGAACATCACAGTCTATCTCATTTGTCAGAAATACCATCAAATGTAAGAACATTAGGGAGAAATGGGGGAGAATGTCTGGAATCCTCAACATAACACACCAACACCTCATGGCATCAGCTTAAAGCACAACACCTAACTTCATCCATCCACTTGGGAATACTCCATCTTCTGTATTCTATAACTGCCACCTTAGGAACAGCTTACTTTTAAGTAGAGCAGCTGAAGCGGACGGAAGCCAAAATGTTTCACAGTATTTAAATATTGCTCTTTTGATAGTCACAGATGTCCTCAAAAAGAAGGAAAATATCAAAGGTCTGCCAGTGGTGTGTTATGACATCTCTTGATCAGAATTACATAGTGACAAACATTTAACATTTTGAGCATATCCAGAATGATTAATTCTAACTTTACAGGATGAAATACTTTCCAATGCTAAACTTAGAAAAGGCATTAGGGAAAGGCAGAGGAAAATAATATATATATATATATATATATATATATATATATATATATATGTTCTAAAATTCAATTTCCATTTGGCAAAGCTTGCAGGTTTAATCCTTTTTGTAGAAATTGATGCATTTCAAGTATGCTTTTAAATACTAACCTTTGTATTGAACACTGCAGGAGGACTTTCTTTTCAAATATCCGGTAGCCAAAATCTTTTTATTCCAACTTGATATATAGGCCTCTTTAAGACTCTGCTCATTACATCTTCATATTTTTCCCCAACCCACTTTTAAGTAATGTTAAAGAACAGTATAGCTCCACAAGCTTTTTCTTTCTCTAAGATCAACATTTAAAAGAACTGGCAGATTGCAGGTATGACAGTTTGGGGAATGTGTATCATTTGTTGAGTGGAAAGATCTTCCTTCCTTGCCAATCCTTAACATTGCAGCCAAGCAAATATAAGCAAACATATCAATTAGTGCAATTTGGAATTGGGCTTAGAGTTCCAGTAAGGATGGCCCTCCATCCCCTTTTGGAAAGCTTCCCATTACAAATCCCTCAAGTCTGTTCAGTAAGAATTTCTTTGTATGCTTCAAACAATCAAGTAAAGAGATGCAACATTTAGTTAACATGACGTCTTATCTCTTCTCTGTGAACTGTAACAAGAGCAAATCCAAATTAATCAAAAGGCCTGGGCATGATCCAGGAAAAGATAAACACTTTGAATTTTTTTGGACTTGAATTAAACAGTTTCAAGAACATGCATAACTCGTAGAAATCAAGGGGATGTATGCATTTTGAAACCCCGTGGATTTTGGTGAGATATTCTCTGATTATGATGAGTGGGAGTTCATTTCAAAGTGTTTAAATTGGTCATATTGAACTTAATAGGACTTATTTCTTGATAGATATTTTCTAGGGTTGAGCTATATACAATGCAAGATTGAATCAGAATTGCTAATGTTTAATGTTAGGAATAGATCACCTTGGCATTTTTGCTGTAGCATTTTGATTTAGAATTACTTCTACCATGCTTAAAAGTCTACAGTTTAGTTCATTTGACTTTAAAATGAAATATTTGTGTGCATATTTCAGAGAGGCTAAGAAGCCATATTACCACATTGGGGACTCATCGTACCCCTAAATAATATTTTATCTCCAAATGACTTCTATATCCTTAGGATATGACAACTAACTATAATGCCTTTTATTTGGGGTGGATGGGTGAGGGGAAGCCTCTTGTGAACTTAAAATCGTCTGACAGAGGCAAATACATGAAGATATTGCTTCCTATGCCCATTGGGATTTTTTTAAAATAATAATAATATGTAGAAACTCCAGGATATCCTCAGGTGGGGTACATGCATCCCAGAGGCCTTGTTTTTTCCAACTCTTTTATAGATGGCGTCCTATGAGAAGAAAGAAAGAAAGAAAGAAAGTCAGTCTACCTCAGGCCTCATCCCAAACTCCAAGAAATGAATTGCCTCCAAAGTTCAACCCCTGAAGTTCAAATAATTATAAAATGATATTTTAAAGGTTCAGTTTCTAAAAGGATTTGATGTTGTCATATGAGTATTTTACATGGAAGCATCTGCATCAGGAAATGAAAGCAAAGCACTCCACAGAGGTTTCCTGCCTGATTCATGAGAGGCCCCACTCCTTTTGCAAGCCTTACATCTTTTACTAATCCTCACCAGTAGGATTCCTCCAAGGAAATCCCTAGTGTCTCCAACTCCTGATTGCCCCTTCCTGGCCTGGCTTTTCTTCATTCCTTCCTAAACAGGGGAAGGGGGAAGAAACAAGCACAGGTTGAAAACACTTTGTTCCTCCTCCCTCTTCCCTACACAGAACATTTAGCAAGTGCCAGCTGAGAATGCTTTGCTCTTTTCCCATTTTTTCCATGCTTCAAACAAAGATGGAATGAAGCTGGTTCACCCCCCCAAAAAATATCCTCCAACTGCAGGGAAGGTCTCGATTAATAAATAAATAATAACCCTCTGTTGTCCCACTTTTCTAGCCGATTTCAAAAAGTTCCAGTTTTTCTCTCTTCATCCCACCTTCTCCCTTTGCCCTCACCTTCCTCCAGTTGCTGCAAATTGGACTCCAAGTGCAAAAGTAGTTTGTAATTGATTAACTCACAGAAGTGGGAAGGAGAGAGGAGGGAGGGAGTTTTATGTTTCCCAGTAGGTTCAGGCAAAAGCAAACTGCCATAGCCTCTCCTGGCTTTTCTGTTCTTCCTCATTAAGAACTTTTGCCATCTTCACCACACATTCTGATGTTCCTTAGCTCCATGTATCCCAGTTTTCATCTATGAACTGTCAGAAGGCATGGGAATCTAATTTCACAACGAAAACAATAATATTGTTGGACAAAAAGCCATCATGTTATAGTGATTTGAGTGCTGGATGACAACTCTGGAGACCAGGGTTCAAATCAAATCAAGCATAAAAACCCAACAGGTGACTTTAGGCAGTTCACATTCTTATATTCAGAGGATGGCAATAGCAACCCCCTTCTGAAGAAACTAGCCAAGAAAATCCTATGATAGGTTCACCTTAGTGTCACCATAAGTAAAAAATGACTTGGAGGCACACAACAACAGCAACAAACAACAACAACAAGAAGAAGAAAGGTACTACCACTACCACCACTACTACTACCTTTAAAGTCAACAACACTTTTTCATTTGTGAAATATCAGTAGATATATAGAAAGCTAAACCAGACACATCAGTTAGGGACTCAGTGATACACCCAGAGAACTGCAGAGTCAGGAGGACATTTGCCCACCACTACCACCAGCAGAAAGGTGATCCCTTGTCACATTTATGTTTCATTATGGACCCTCATTTTGTCAGGCTTATTGTATTTTTAATACTACAAGGCTGTTTTGATATCCTTCAGCCTCTCTCCAGATCACACCTAGTATGGAGGGATTTGATAAGATTACGTGAAGCTGTTCACTGCCAAAGGATTACATGATAATGCAGCTACTTTAGCA
>NC_056522.1:199388617-199407114 GCF_019175285.1 Sceloporus undulatus | reverse complement strand
GAAAAATATTGAAAGTGTTTCCAAAGAGGTATTGTCAGAATAAGTGTACTGATAATAAAAGCTTAAAAGTCCAGAATAAATATAAATTCAATCATTGGAAGAATGAGAGGTTTTAGTAGAATGTTTGGAGCAGTATGTAATCACATTTCCATTTTATGATGAAAATGACAACAAATTTGATGTCATGTGTTTCTGAAAATATTTCAGTATGAGAGTTTTAGCACTGTGATCTATGCCCACATATATGAACTTCTGGCTGTTTTTTATTTTTGCACAGTGCTCCAAAGCAATGCTATAGGCCGGGTGCCCTGTATCTTATCTTCTTAAAGTGGTGGGCTATTTTTTGGCACAGTGTAATGGTTTCAGCATTGGACTCTGGAGATCAGGCTTCAATTCTCTCCTTGAGCATAAAAAAACATTGGGTAACCCTGGCCAAGTCACACTCTGTCAGCCTCTGAGAATGGCAATGGCAAGCCCTTTCTGAAGATACTTGCCAAGAAAATCCTATGAGAGGCTTGCCTTAGTGTCACCATATGTCAAAAATGACTAGAAGGCACAAAACAAAGTGTAGACACAGCTACTTGCATGGTGGAGCTGTTCAAGAATCATGTGTACTAACACCCATAGATCTTGGAAAAGGTTGTGGGGTTTTTTGGTACTCCAAATTCTCCAACCAGTATGATATATCCATGCTAGCTACATGATTTTGGGAGTTATAGTTTAAACAATAATAATTTTGACAAGTTTTGCTGATATTGGCCTACCTATGAACTTGCTCAGTATTTGTATATGGAATTGCTGTGGCCCTTTTCCGTATGTTTTTCTTCCCGGTACCATATGCCATCTTTCCCAATGTTTACCAATAAGCGGAGATGTCTGTTGCTCTTGCAGAATCTTTATATCTTTATATGAGAGGAATCATTTAACTTCATTCCAGATAGACCAGTATGGAAAGGAGAGCAATAAAACCAGGGGAGCAACCAGGAATGTATCCCCACTGCAGAAATAAAGCAGTTCGACATCACTTTAACTGCCATGACTCAGTGCTATGGATTCCTGGGGTTTGTAGTTTTGTGAGATATTTAGCCTTTCCAGTCAGAGAGCTCTAGTGCACCAAACTACAAATCTCAGAATTCCATAGCACTGAGCCACAGCAATTAAAGTGATGCCAAATTGCTTTATTTCTACAGTGTGGCAGTAGCCCAGGTTATTTCCACATGGAAATAAGGCTGCAAGCTCATCCCCCTATACCTGGGAGTGAATCCTATAGAGTTCTGTAGGACTTGTGCTTGAGCAGAGATGCTCAAGATCACACAATTCCTCTTCTCAGTGGAATATGGTATATGGAACGATGTGTAATTATTTATGTATTTGAGCTATTAGTAAAGTTAAGCCATTAACAAGTAGCTTGCAATAAAACACTAAAAGCAAATGTGATAAAATAATCAGAGTAACACAAATCAACAGTATAAACTAGATTAATAAAAGTTGTTTAAATTATACATAGCTATTTTTTGGTAGAGATTTCTAATATTTTAGATAGAGTTTGGTGCTGCAATAACCATCAAAACAAACAATAGAGTTATCTTCCAAATCCTTAGTGCCTCAGTTTAAAAGTTCAATGTATTTCCAGTAGCTCATTTCAAATAATACACTGGTCGTGTAATTACCATTTCTAAGCTTCAGAGCAGTAAAGGTTTCTCTCAGAAAGTATTCAATCAAATCCAATGATTAGTTCTATGCATAAAAACAAAATGAATCTTTAAATCAACCTCGGTGCCAGTCTTTTAAATATGCTGGAAAACTGATGTTTATGTCAATGATATAGTCAAGATTAGTTCTGAACTGTAGCACCTGCAGCATTATATACATTGTTGGCAAGCTCTATTTTAAGAATCAAGACCAATAACATCAAAACTTGGTGAACTAACAAAATGAATCAGTATGCACTGAAAATGTAAAAGTTACTTTATGGTACAGAATCAGGTAAGTTCCCAAGAAAATCAATATGCATTGCTAGCATGGATATTATGCTCTTAAATGCATTAAAATAAGCACTATTACAGAAATATGGGGAAAGGAGCTAGGAAGTGATGTTCATACACACCTGTAGTACCCTCCAGCTTTATTTTAAACAACCTTTGATGCTGAGGGTTTATCCCATTATAATGAGGATGAACAGAAAGATGAAAAGCCTACTTCACATTGTATCATTGACATCTGTGGAATTCCTGATAACTTCAATCGCCCAACAACAGACAAAGAATCTTTTGAACTTACCAAAGGTCCATGTAAAGTTAGCAAAGTGGACTTTTCTTTTATGTCGCTGGACTCTTTCGAATGATCTAAAAACACACAGAAGACTTATTGAATAGGATGCACTTCTCATGTGTTTTAAATGGGGAAATGAATCAGAAAGTAGGTAAGAACCATACTAACGTCTCCTCTTGTGTTGTAAATTATATGTGATCAGAAACTGATTTGTGAATATTATTTTTAAAAGCTGTTATCAAAGCTGTGCACTAGTCACAAAATTTGGTTCAAGACCCACTTTAACACTAACAAGCCTACTTTGGCTAGGATGAATTTGGAGCTACTATTCAAATCTCCCAGTTTTATTGCATAAGGAAAATGTTAGTCTACCAAAATTTTATAAACTAAAGTTTGTACAAGATTTTCCTTATTCTGCATTCTTCCATCACAGATGTTACCTGCATTTCAATGTCAGCAGCATCATCTTTAAATATCTTCAAGCGTATGCTATAATTTGTTTTCTGAAAGTATCATACTTTTCCGAATAGGGGTGGGGGTGGGTTTATTGCATTCCTGTATTTTCATGTCAGAGAAAATAGCTTTGTTCAGTGTAGTTCTCATAACATTTTTAGTCAGAAACATCAGCACAAAAATACATCTGGTAACTAAGTGCAACTTTATATTTAAATAAACTTAAACTCCTATCTTCTCCCACAGAAAGACGTTAGAAATAAATAGCTTGATAATCTGACCAGCATTTAGCCACCACTTCCTCAGGGTTACTCAGAGTTCTTTCTAAGAAAGAAAGAGATAGCACTTTCAAAAGAAAAAATGAGAGTGGTTTATTAGTGCTTATTATTTTATGCATATTTCTGATGTAAACCATTTTGTCACATTAACTTGAAAAGTGTTATACAGAATAAACATCAAGTAAAGGTTGTTTTTTTTAAAAAAAGAAAAAGAAAAAATATCAACTATGCAGTTCCTCCAGTAGAAACAACTTTAGAAACCACCATGAAAAGCAATAGAGGAATCTCATCCCCTTGTTGTTATCCATATTCAACTTTTTCCTGCCTCTTTCATCACTTCAGAGTGGGAGTGGGCAATGTGTAGGGGAATCCTGTCCATTTTTGTGGCCACCATCTGCCCTGGACACTGAACTCTGTCATTACTTTAGAACACAGGATATGTGGACTATTTTCAAACCAAATTGTTTAGGTTAGTTTTCTGAAAGTGCCATTCAGGATGAAAACAAGGTGTATACTCTGCTTATTTTATTTCAAAGGGAAATGAGGTGTCCCACCGCCACACTGTCAAAATTTGATTTTGCTGTATAGTTGGGGTGTGACCCATATTGAATTCAGGGTAGTCAATGTGGTCTCCAAACCCTAGAATGTACCCACCCCTGGTTTTGTGTGTGTGCGTGTGTGTGTGTGTGTACATGGACACATGTGTGTGCACCTTCAAGGCTTCTGCCAATTTATGGTAACCTCTTGAATTTTATAGAGTTTTCTTAGGTAACGTTTAGAGACTAGTCAAATCATCAATGTCAAAGCATGAAATCCAGGAAAAACACAGATGAAGAAAGCTTTTGTTCTTTCCGGTTTAAAGTGGGCTTGTAGAAAGAACATAGTTCAATGGTATATTTTTGGCATGAAGAATGTCAAAGGTTTGATCCTATCATCTTTAAGTAGGGAAAGAAACTGAAGCCCTGGAGAACTCCTCTTTATTAATGTCAACAACACTGAGGTTGATGGACCAATGGCCTGATTGCATATTCAATGCCTTTCTATATCCCTGTGTTCAAACCTACAGGAGATAATTCCAATTCCATTTGCTGAATCAATTTTTCACTCAATCCAGCCATGCTCATCTTTTCACTATTTTACAAATTATTCGCTTTAATGCAAAGCCTCAAATATTTTCACAAATAAATGTTCACTCATGAGTATAATGTGTATTGGAGATTATAGTGTTATATAATACATTTTCTGTAAATGTGAAATCAAAAGTGGTTTAGTCATGATCAAGGTCATACCTCATGGCCTATGATTTTATGAGAGGACCACAGATGATGAACAAGTACAAAAAGCTAGGGCTGTGTGTGTGTGTGTGAATTCACTTAATATTACAAGAATCCAGGCACTTTGAAAGTGCAACCTGTCCACTGATGCAATTTTGAAAATGAAAACAACCTGATTCAAGGTAAAACAATGTAAATGTTGAAGGTGCAAACATTTTAAGTTGTATGGCATAGATTCAAACCAAGATTCCAAATAAACAGAATAAGATATATAAATTTAAATTGAATTTTGCAGCAAATATTTAACAAATATTTTCAGCAAATATATTTTAAAAAACCATGTTCTGGACAACTAATTCATTTAAAAATAAATGACTTAGAAAATTATGAGATTGTAGTCTTGCAATAAAAATGATAGATTGAGGCTAGAAAAAAAAGATGAATGTGTTGGAGGATGTCTATAAATATTGGAAAGGTTAACTCTTGATAACTAGCCATATGTTGTATTTTTCGTTGCTTCTGTAAGAAACAGAAGTTTCCTGTTTTGTTAGTTTTGTTCTCCAAAATGTCTTAAAACTGACAGTTCTCATTTCATAAACACAGTTTTAAAGTTGTTAGTAATTCAGGTTGTAAAATCCCATGCAGGGAAGATAGTACATATTTTGATTTGGTGATATTCATCCATGGTTTCATTGTCAGCTGAAATCATTTGTTCTTGTTGTTAGTTTATCTGCCTTTTGTGGGACTTTAACCCTCATAAAAATAAAATACTTTATTGCATCCAGACTCATTCATGCTTAGAGGAACTAAAACGGATAGAATTAAAGATGCTATTCTGTGGGTTCAGACATGCTTAACTGAGATGGAACTGCCAACATATAAAGGACCAAAGGGCTTGAGGTGGGATGCAATGGTGGGTGGGAAGGATGCACCTTTACAGTTGTCTAAGCCCCCAACCATAACCACAACACAGAGATGGAGATAGCACCATCAAATTTAATTCTTCATATTTTAAAAATGGGGGGGGGGGAAGAGAAAAAAGTAGGCTTTGGAAAAAGGAGGGACAAAGTCTCCAAGAACAAACCTCTCTCTCTCTCTCTCTCTCTCTCTCTCTCTCCCTCTCTCTCTCTCTCTCTCTCCCTCCCTCCCTCCCTCCCTCCTGTTCTCACTCTCTCCTGTTCTCACTCTCTCTGGCTTCTTGAGTTGTGAACCTGTTATGTCAGTTTTTCCACAAAAGCAACAGACTACAATTTTCACTACCAACAGTCCAAAGATAAATTGTGTAGGCTTTTCCATTTCTGAACAATCAGCATATGACAAAAAAATAAAAAATAAAAATAAATTTCTATTAATAATGATTTTTGTTTTCTACTATGAACAAAGAGATTAAATAATGTACATAGCAAACCTCCAACCAAAACCAAACGTGTGTCCATTCTTAACACAACGAAGTCCATGTCCTACACATTATCTTTAACTAGGTAAAATAGAAATGGTCATTATTCTTTGCAAACGGTGTCATCACTAGGAGGTGTGAGGGGGTGTGTAATACCCAGGGGGGTGTCACCTGGTGGGGTGGTATACCTGAGGGAATTGAAATGGCTACTGGGTAAACGAGAAAGAACACTTTCCCACACGAAGAGCAGCATCAGGTGACATAAACCTCAGGCCACTGCTTGCAAAGACATCCAACATAGTTTTAAGAAACACTGGGATGGGTCTGTCTTCCTACATCCTTATGGAAAACTGAGATGGGATGAGGTTTAACAGATTATTCAAAGTGAGGTTATGATGATTAGAATGCAAACAGATCCCTCCCTCAAAGAAAGGAACCCTTCTGGTGTCAGTGGATTGTTTTTGACAGACATATTTAAAGTCTAGTATGAATGTGTCATCACCAGTTTATTCCAAGATCCTTACCTGGCTCAAGTGAGCACAAGTATGAGAGGAGTGAGCTTTCTGGCTCCTCTTACTGACATCTCCTACACTTGCCCAGTACAGTCTGCCCTCCTTATTGGTGGGCTTGCCATTTGTGGATTTAAGCATCCTTAGACAGCAAGCCCCCATTTTGCTTAATGGTAGCCCGTAATTTTAATTGACCTGAGCATGCACAGATTTTGCTATCTGTGGGGGGTGGTGGTGGTCCAGAATGGATCCTCCACCGATACAGAAGTCTGACTGTACTAAACCTAGCTTCTACTTCCCACCTTTTTTCCTTGATAATTACCTCTCTCTCCATTCTCAGTACCTACAAAATACTTGAGGAAGATGCACCCCCACGTCTACATAGGAATGGCACAGTTTGCTAAATACAAAATTTCACATGAACTTGTCTAATCCACTTTTTCTGCAAAACTGAATAAACTTTGCACATTGCAATTTGAATGTCCCCCAAACTTTTACGATCCAGTTCTCCAGTCAAAGCAAAAAAAATTGCAAAAGTATGTACATTAGGGGCAAATGTGTTTTTAACAAATTCTAACTTCACAAATTACTGGAAATAATGCAAAGAAGCAAATTTCGTGAGCAAATTGTTTATAAAACATGTTCTACATTGAGAATAACAAGGATATTGATGCATACATGAATGCATGCATTAGAAAATGTACACACATGCATATATATACTTATGAATTGTTATACAGATTGTGTGTGTGTGTGTGTGTGTGTGTGTGTGTGAGAGAGAGAGAGAGAGAGAGAGAGAGAGATCAGGCTGAAAGGGATGGATTAACTGATTCTATATTCCTGAATAGCATTCCTAGTTCCATGGGCACAGCTTCCCTGCAGAATTAAAATAATGTTGCAAAGTTGCTGAAGCTTATGTCAAGCTGAGATAGGCCCAAAATGCACAGGGCAACTAAGGCGGCTTCTGGCCACTTTGGGGGCATGGTGTTCAAACAATGCAGTCCCCAAAGTGGCTAGAAGCTGCTCCAGTGCTGTGATCTGGTCTTTCAGATTGGATCAAAAGGGAGAGGATTAAATCTGACTCCAAGTAGTGCTGATTTGGGGCTGCCACTGTGGCCTGCTTTGGGCGTGGGATGTGCAGTCCCCATGGTTCTGGCCTGATCTCGGCTGGAGCAGTCTCCAGCCCCTCCTTCCAGGTCATCTGTTCCAGGCCATAGTTGAATAAAGGGCGAAACAGATGAGCAGGAAAAAGCAACTTGAAGCTGTCTGTTCCAAAGCCACACTAAAACCCCACCAACCATGCCGCCTGCTCCCAAGGCTGCTGGAGTGTGCATGTGATGAGTACATGGCTTTACTTCAAGCCACTGCCATCCCATTGGATGGCCATCCCTGTGAATCTGCACACATTTGCATGTGTAGTGTTTCAATGGGACAAGGCATCAGAGCAGAGATGTGCCCATGCAGATGCTAGCAAAATACAGTCAGGCCCCCTTCACCCCATGCCTCCTCTTTGACTGTCTATTTTGTGTATGTTGTACTCATCTCCAAGAGAGGTGTCACAGTTTCTCTTTTGGGTATTGCCACCCCCACTGCTTGGGTATGGCAGCTCCGTCCCTTTAAAATGTGCTCCTATGACCGGACATTTACATGCACAATTAGGGTTAGGGTTAGGAAAGAGCACCCCTTTAGAGCTGCCTTGATGTCAGTTCATTTATATGTACATGCAAAGGTGCACATGTTCCAGCTCCTTTTTAGTCCAGTCTTTCTCCCTGTAGCATGGCTTGGGCGTGCTTTCTGGCTAGCTTCAAGATATGTGTCATCTAAACACCCCACCTTGAAGCCAGCTGGAAACCTGTTTATTTTGGCCGTCTGTTTCACCTCTAAGCTATGTTTAGCACACGAACCAAAATCAGATGTGAAAACCTCTCTCTTGACTTTGTTATTTCCTCCCAATCTTATCTGCAATTTCTTGTTTTGAATAGGCTTCAAGACTTTGTGTTTTCTCTCTGCAGGAAAATTCAAAGTATTTCCCCTAATTTACATGTTTATTTGCACTAGTTAACTAATTCACACAACTTTTTTTTTTCCACTAGCTAAAGTGTCTTTTTGTGCCTTCTCCCCGTTTGTGCACATTTTAAAATATATGTTTTGCTTTGTGCTTAGTTCATTTCTTGGAAATGTCCCATGAGCCTTGAACATGAGATGTGAAAATGCAATTTCTATGAAGACTAATAAGTCCACCTGTACTTTTTTCTTGTCCCCTGCATCCAGCCATATAAGCTGATTAGCCTTTCAAGTTCTCCATTGAGACATCTTTTTAAAAAAATATGGCAATTGGCAAAACACAGATACTAGTAGAATATTACTCACTTTCTAGTACAGTATATTGTTTCAACCTGTCAATTTAAAGAACAAAGAATTTTATCTTTTATTAATCAAT
This sequence comes from Sceloporus undulatus, assembly GCF_019175285.1. Classification (NCBI taxonomy): domain Eukaryota; kingdom Metazoa; phylum Chordata; class Lepidosauria; order Squamata; family Phrynosomatidae; genus Sceloporus; species Sceloporus undulatus. The sequence goes on along the minus strand of NC_056522.1, from coordinate 199,398,493 downwards.
TGTAAAGCTCTCCCAAGCTTTTGTGTGACTCTTCACTTGTAAAAGCCATCTTCAAAAAACCCACATATACATATCTACAGAAATACAAAAGGTTGTCTTCAAAACATGATTTGAAATATGTGGAAAGCTCTGAATGTCAAGAAGTTGCAATTCTAAAGATGTACCAAATTATTGAGGGGATAATAAAATACACTGTCACCTAGAAACATGTTTCAGAATTAAGTGTGGATATTGAGACCGCCAGCCACATATCAAAAAGCATGACTGAACACTAAAATAATCTAACAGTAGCAACAAAATTGATCAGTTAAGCAACAATAAAAGTTGAAACACAGAATAAACTTTGCAGCCTCACATAAGCTCTAGGTCCCTCTCAAGTAACAACAGCACCACCTATAGGGGAACAGTTAGCTACTGTTTCATTCCTCTTCCTTCAGTCGAAAGAGCCTGAATATCAAATTTATTGAAATCAGAATTGTATGTGTCCATATATCTTATATGACAGTTTCACAGCCACTGTAAACTGGCACAACTCCTTTGGCTACCCCAGAAAGCAGTAGAATTATATCATCTGAAGATATGACCTTCATAAATAAGAGATGACCTTCATAATAAAATACGGTTTGATGATCCCTGAATCAGAAGACTCATGGTGAAGGGAAACATACATGCTGAGATTCCACTTGGCACAGCCCTTAACTTCTGTCCAGTAATTCTGACATTTACTGTGATGTCAAGGGGATAAATATATGCATGAGTACAAGTCAACAGAGATCATAATATTTTCCACTTAGAACTGAGCCCTCCCACCTACTTCACAGTCCGTGCTCTGCATCTTTCTTAATCTGGTGCTCTCCAGATTTGTGGACTACAGATCCCATAGGATCCAGCCACCATGGCCAATAGTCAGGAATGATGAAAAGGTGTAGTCAGGTAGAGAAGGTAGTCATACACTGTTGCCTGTTTCAGCTATCTAATAGAGCTGCACTATCCTGATTTGGTGGAGATGGACCAAGATTATTCCCTTTTCCCCCCCATCACAGATATAGTATCCAGTAGGAACCAGGCACTCCACAGAGAAATCATACCCCCACATCCAAATCTAGATGCATATTCTCTATGTATTTTTTTCATCATGGATGCATTTATTTCTTCACTCTTCCTAATGCATATAGCTTTGTAAACTCCCTCTCAACTCCAGCTAAAATATGTTTGTGCATGTTTTCAAGTATATGCACTTTTAGCAGTTGACATTTTGCAAGTATTATTTATGACTGTGTGCATACCAAATGTACTGCAGCCCATAAAAAGGCATACATTTCTGAGGAAAGGGAAATTGTGGTGTGGCTATGGGGAGAAACATGGCATTACCTCCCATGAGAATTCTGCATGCTCTCCGTGATATTTTCCTTCAGTGAAATGAATGTTTCAAATGATTTTTTTCCCATGAAGTTTATCACACAGGAGGGAAGCACCCAAATTCCGTGGAATATACCGCAAGAGTGAGATTGTTTTCAGACAAAATCACTCGACTTGGACATTAATGTGACATTAACCCATGCAGAAAACCACAAAACTGTGCTGCTTTTTAACTTCAGGAAAATCCTCAAATTTCTCATATTGCAGAGAATGAGACACTGAACATCATTCAGATCCAGAACACTTTGATGTGCTGTGTTCGCATTCCTTTGTTACTTTGGCCTGCTCCTTTTCTCTAAGTGGCATAACTTGTTTTTGAAAAAAACATGATGACTCTAAATAATCACAGCATTTCTTTCTAAATGTGCACAGACTTACTCTTTAATAATCTGTTCTAGAACATCTCCTAATATCAGTGTCAAGCTGACTGGTTAGTAGTTGCCTGGGTCTCCCCCCAACACAAACACACTTTTTGCTGTTGTTGTTGTTGTTGTTGTTTAAAATGACAACAACTCAGATGTTGTTTAAGATGAGGACAACTTCCTCCTGCTTGGACCTGTCTTCCCCTCCAGGAATTCTCAAAGATTATAGGCAAGGGCTCTGAGGTCTCAGGCAATTAGCAGGTGGCTTTCAAAGAAGTAGCTGTGTTAGTTTCTTGCAGTGTAAAAAGGAGGAAGGGAAAGGAAGGGAGGAAAAGGAACGTAGCAGCAGCAGCTTTAAGACAATGGGGTGAAACAGACATGCGGAAGGGGCAGCTTGAAGCCTCCCCTTCCAAAGACAGATTGGGGCCACAGCAAACACATGCTGCAGCCCCAATCCACCTTCAAACCAGCCAAAAAAGGAGTGGCAAAGATCTGCTCCTTTTTCAGCCAAGGAAAATGTGGTTTCTTCCACCCTGCTGCTCCCTTATGGTGGCTTCAAGCCACTCCATGTGGTATATAAATGCTATGCTGTCAGAGAACTTGAAGCTACCCACATCTAGGTGGCTGCCCAACTTCCGGGCCATTTCAGGGCAGTGTGGGAGCATGTAGTGTATAAATGCTGAGCTCCCAAATCGCCTGGACAGCAGCTTCCAAGGGCCATCTGTTCTGGCCCTAACTGGTTTTTATTTCTGCATAGATATAAACTCACTTCACTCTGTAAGCATCCAAAGAAATGGTTTTATACCCATGAAAGTGCATGTAAAAATTAAATACCAGTTAGTAATAAATTGCTGCTACATTGGTTTTTTGTGGGTTTTCCGGGCTATGTGGCCACTTTCTAGAAGAGTTTCTTCCTGACGTTTTGCCAGCATCTGTGGCTGGCATCTTCAGAGAATGCCTGCCTGGAAAAAAGTGGGTATATATATACCGTGTGAGCCTGGGAATGCAGGAGTGATTTGCATGTGTATTGTTCTGTTGCTGATGGCAGGCCTCAGGCTGGGAGCTAATGCAAAAGAGGATTAATGTCTGCTAATTGGGGATCATTATCTGCTGGGAAAGCCCCTGACTCTGAGTGGTTTCCCATTTGCATTTTCTGAGTCCTCTTTTGCATTAGCTCCCAGCCTGAGGCCTGCCATCAACAACAGAACAATACACATGCAAATCACTCCTGCATTCCCAGGCTCACACAGTGTGTGTGTGTGTGTGTGTGCACATACACACACACACACACACACAACTTTTTCCAGGCAAAGCATTCTCTGAAGATGCCAGCCACAGATGCTGGTGAAACGTCAGGAAGAAACTCTTCTAGAACATGGCCACATAGCCCAAAAAACCCACAAAAAACTATGGATGCCGGCCATGAAAGCCTTCAACTTCACATTGCTGCTACATTTCTTTTTCCCTCTCCCCCTCCCTTCCTCCTTTTAATTGACAAGTTCCTCAATCACTTGCTGAAAGCTCTCTCCCAGTGTGTGTGTGTGTGTGTGTGTGTGTTTGGGTTCTTTATGATGTCATGGCAATGTGGAGGCATCACACTAGGGCAGATTTGGTGATTGCTGGACCTGGTGGTGGAGCCTGGTGACTGTATTGACTCGGTGTGCCTGCATTTATACACAGTTAAAAATGAGAAATTAATGTACTGAATTAGCCTCCTGACCATTTCAAACCATCAGAAATTATAATACCATACAATAATGAATGCTACAATATGGTTACCATAAATGCATTATCATCTCACATTTTACTAAGTATGTGAAGAGGACAGAAATAGGTCTGCCACACTGTATTGGCACTTTCTTTGAAGTATATTTTACAGAGGGCAGGCAGGCAGAAGCATGATTTGAAGGTGGATGGAAAAGGAAGGCATGGTGCAGTCATAAAGAAGGAACTGCCATGGGGGCTCCAGGGTGCAAGGCAGTTAGATGAGGCAATGGAGGAAGGGGTGAGGTGCCACGAAGAACAGGAGAATCAAAAAAGACCAGACAGCAGTGACAGAGGGCCCTCAAGAAGGAGGGAGTGGAACAATTCACTGTTTCTGACTGCCTTATTCCATTTAATTTGGAAGTCTTTAAATAGAGGTTAGATGGCCATATCTCAGGAATACTCTGACAGTTAGGAGTTTAGTGCACAGCTAAATATTACGTCTTACCTTGCCCGGTTTGAATCCTCTTCCAGGCTGTAGCTAAATATTATCATATGCATTTTGCCGCTGATGCTGCCTTCTGCCTAAAACCCAGCTCCCAGCCACGCTCAGCCAGCCAATTCGCGAAGTCAGGAGCTTCCTGGCTTTGCAAATCGGCCGGCTGAGTTCTAATTCTAGACCAGATTTAGGCAGGTTTTAGGCAGGAGGCAGCATCGGTGGCAAAATGCATATGATAATATCTGGCTGCATCCCAGAAGAGGATTCAAACCAGGCAAGGTAAGCAGTGTGCTAAACTGCTTACAGTAGATGGCCCTTGTGGTTGTTTCTAACCCTATCATTCTAGTGCTAATTATTAATACTATGGCGACTATGAAGCCATGGTTGGCTCTCAAGGTTTAAAACGAGGGTGAGAATTGTGTGGCCCTCCAGATGTGGTTGGACTACAACTCCCAGTACTTCTCCCCATTGGCTATGCTGGCTAGGGCTGTTCAGATTTGCAGTCTGATAATATCTGGAGGACTGCTTTATTCCCATCCCAGTAAGGATATTATTCATAAAATTAGACAAATATGCTAAGTTATAAGCATTACTAAATTTAGAAATCTGGTGTGACACACTGTACTAATACAATTAGGAACTTAACAAATTTTCAGGAATGACATTAAACAACTCAAATAACTAATAACTCAAAAGTAAATGAATAATACTGTATTGCCCAAATTAATTTTATGCTGGGTTGTTGAGACTTTTAAAAAATAATAAAAAAAGCTTCATGTACCATGAAACAGAGCACAATGAATGTATAATAAAATTAAGTAACGTTTCAATGATTCAACTAGCAGTGCAACAGGTTTGAAATGACATTTCTCCAAGAAAGCAATTTGCTGCAAAACGTATAGCATTTATTGGAGCAGAATTCATTTAAAATGTGAAACATATTCCCCTCTTCAATAGCATGAACGCGTTAAGTAGTTAGGAGTTCTTGTAGTGCAGAGAGGCTGCTGTTTTCTGACAAGATCAGAGAGAAAGCAGAAATGTAACCATTTATAGCTTCAGCATCTCTTGAGGACTGAAAGCCTAATTATTCTGATAAGACTCCAAAGGAGAGCAACAGGAATAAGCCTGATGGAACCTTGAAAAGGTCTTTTTAATCAGCACTCTGGGGATTGAATAGTTAGACCATAAGTGAAACCATCATTGTGGTTTTGAACTGAACATTGTGGCCTAACACACTTTGGATGGTTTCTCTAAGCTTGAAAATAAGTGATTAAAGATATTTTGTGGGCGCAGTCACTCAATGTGTGTTATGTTGCCAATAAAATGCTAGGGTAAACTACAAACAAAATCATCATTACTTTAACTATGCCACTCTTTCCAGCCAATCTGCCAAACTGTATGATTATGGCAATCTATTTTGCCCTTTAATACCTCTGCAGCCTTCACAAATTCACAAAGGTTTTGACATTTACCCACTGAGTGTAGTGGCCTACGTTGGCACCAAATGAAAGAAGAGTCCCCTGTCAGTTAATCAGGAATCCAGTGTTGCTTTCTTTCTCAATCTCTTTTCTATAAGAACCTGTTGCACATGCTCTGAAACCAAAATTCTACCCATAGCTAAAAGGTAGTAGCTAAAATTAGATTGGGTTGATTGATTTTTATTTGGAACTCTGTCGGCATGAATGTTGCGATCCTTTCTTCCTTCTTTATTTCACTCACCATTTCTAGATAAACCTGTTTTCATATCTGGGAACATTAGGTTGCACAGTTTGAAAAAGAAATTTCTTAATAAAATCTTACTCCTATGCAAGACTGCACTGTTGCTAAGCTACCTCTTGGTTCTTAGCAGGATATTTCACGAGGCTTTGCTAAATTGTAAGTTTTCTGGGTGATGGGCTTTTGACCTTAAGCAATCTGGTCTCTGGAGAGAAAATAATATCTGGTAGCCTGCTATGACTTGTTTTTGCAGAATTCTGCATTTTGCCAAATTCTGATGGTGAACTATACTGGCATAACTACATGGACAAAGAAAAAGGAGAAGTGACTAAGAAGCAAGGAAGGAAAGAATGCATTGAAGAAATAGGCTCCTCAGGTCCAGCAAATTTGGTATGCTTTTTCTCAGCACTGCTGCCTGACCCTAGAGAATGTGCAACTGCTCTCATGGTGCACCAACAGGATTTCAGCCAAAATCACTTGAATCTGTTCTGACTTGGACTCCATTTTATCAGGGGCAGTTATCGAAGATACTGGAGCTTCTGTGTCTCAGGCTTTATTGGTCTACCCAATAAAGGTTTTGTTGTTGATGATGTGTTGTGTTTTCTGTTTTGTTTTGTTTTTCCTGTTGGTATACACCAAATCCATAGAGAGGTTCACTTAACTACTTCCTTGCATGGCTGGTCCTTGTCCATTCTGACTGTTAAAATCATCTGGAATAAGGTTTGAATACAGGCTGTATCCAGAGAAAGGTAAAGACAAGCTACATCTCAGTAGTCCTAGTCCAAGAAAAATCTATGACATTCATGGGGTCACAGTAGGTTGACAAGTAACATAAAGCCATTACATTCCATTGAATATCTTGGTTAGTAATGTAAGGAATTCTTCTCTTAAACAAAGATTCCTTCCTGTGACTTTAAATGGAGCCACAATGAGAAAGTGTCTGCATTTTAAAGATGTAACCAACTATCATCCAATTACAAACTATTTGGTTTTGGGAGAGGACATTCTCTGGCAGAGATCCCTGAATGTCATTGGGTATATAATTCCTTTTAATCTAGTTTTTAGCCCAATTTCAAAATAGAGACTTCAGTCTAATTGCTTATTCCAACTAGTATAGAATTAATGGGATTTACACCAGCACGGGCACCATTAAGTAGCCAATTAAATGGGACTATTCCAGTTGGGACTATGAGCAAATGGATTTAGGCTGGAAACTGCATTGATCATCCTAGTGCAGGGGATACTGATGGCACCAATATCAGTGGGGGAGTAAAGCCACTTCAGGTTTCAGTCTGAATTTTAAAGGATCTATCCCAAATCCTGGTAGCTTCTTTAAAGTTTGGACTAAAACCCAGGTCATACTTTTCACCCCAGTGACACCAGAGCCACCCATTTCTCCTGTGCTAGTGAATGACTTGCACTGAGAAGTGGACAGAGGAAGTTCAGCTTTATTAGTTCTCCTAGAATTTTCAGTGACAATCAATGTGTTTGATGATGGCATACTTCTTGGCCACTTTGTGGGAAGGGATACAGGTGGACTTCCATTCATGTGATTCTGCTCATTCCTAGAGGCAGAAACCGGTACCTAAACCAGTATAGCTTTGAAGTACAGTCAGCGTTGGATCAGGTTTCATTCTGCAAAAAATCAAGTGTGTGTACTCTTAGTCCAGTGCTTCTACGGTGCAGGTGTCATTAGTGGCAATAAGCATGTTCAACTGATACATTAGCAAGTGATGATAAATTACAACATTAGGTGATGGAAGAGGACCTTGCCATTGTCATTCATGCCTTAGTAATTTCCAGGTTAGAAGACTGTAATGTGTTCTGGGAGAAGGGGAGCTCATTGGAAAAAAATGTTTGAAAACTTTGCAGGTAATTTTGCAAAATTTAAGACTATTGAAGTTAAATCCTTTATTTATTCATTTATGTATTTAGATATCTATACCTCACCAAAGATTTCAGGTCAGCTTACAGTAAAATCAATCTAAAACAATAAATAATTACAAATGTTTAAAAGATTGAAATATATTAAATTGTTTTCAATTTATAAATGGACAGTTTAAAACCAGATTGGACTGGGTACTTCAAAGACTACCTACTTTCATTTGTTGCTTTCCGCACATTCCAATCATAATCGGAGGCCTTACGCTGAAATGATCAGTCACCTTACATTCAGTGGGGATCAGTAAGAAATAGGACCTCGGCAGTGATGTAATAACATCCTAGTTGTTTAGGAAGGTCATTAGCTTAAAGACATTCATTCTGGCAGATCACTTCCTTTCTCATTATGAATGTGTTAAAGCTCTTCATTACAAAAAGCTGCCTTCCATTCTCAGTGCCATGGTTTGTTGGGGTTTGTGAATTGCTATGTTTGGTCAGTTTAGAGACTTGATATTTCTCATTAATGCAGTCTGTGGATTTGATATTATTCTACACATACTTTATTATTGCAAAGTTGCTTTAGTTCCTTCACTTATTGAAAACAAAACTGGATATAAGTGCTATCAATCACACAATAATTGCATGGCATTTCTATTGTTTCACAAATGAAACTTGATGTGTGGCATGCTTATAGAAGTTTGGTCACTACTGTCTAAAGACCATCAAGCAGAAAATAGTTCTCCTCCATAGCTGCTAGAAAAGGAGCTACAAAAAGATACTCATTGCAATATATCAGCCAGTGCTTAGTACAAAATGCTTAATATTATTTGAGAAGGTATTATATTATGGTGCCTGCTGATCCATCTATGGTAATATAATTGGAGTACACCCAGAGGAAACAGAAGAAACTTTTATGATGTTAAGACAAGACCATTATTAAGTTACAACTAGAGACCCATCACTCGAGGTAGATTATACACATCTTCCACTAAGAATGGTCAGCAGATATCTGCACATAACAGATAGCACCAGACAGAGTGATCTGTCTAGCTCTATAATACTAATTTAATATTTTAATTTACAAAACCTGCATTTCCAATGCACTGCTATACCACATTAAAAAAAGCAAGTCTCCTTGTTCCATATTATCAGTAAATAATACTGCTAGCTCCCTTAATAAAAGCAGACCATTTGCTGAGCTTGATAAATCAACATAGTTTAGCTATCCCTGTTGATGCAAACTAGTGCGAATTTTCCATTTATTGCTACACAAGTGGATTTAGAGACTGTATTTCTTTTTTAATGGTAACTATAAACAAAGTGGCAGATCAAAAGCAATGCTGATTCCTGAAATATGCATATATGTTCCAGATTTACCCAGGGTCTATAAGCTGATCATACACAAATGGATTCCATTCAGGTTCTATTGCCCTTTGAAATGCATCATCATTAAAGACTGCTGGGATAGTAAAGCCTTGATTCCAGTGACTTCAGTGAAACACGCATCACCTTTGAAGTAAATGAAGGGTTTGTAGAGACCATGTAGGTCAGCTAGGCCTGTGGTCAAAAAAAAACCCAACACCTTTGCTCTAATTCTCTCAGATGTTCCTTTCAATCTGATATTATTGGGGGGGGGGTTCTTCTTATTAAAATGTTTTAAAAGGAAGAAGAAGAAACACCTCAAACCTCTAGAAATATAAATGATGAAGCAAAGTGAGGATTCTTGGTATGACTTGGCCTTTTAGCTTTCCAGTTTGTACAGTTACTGTATGTATAAGATGTTTTAAAACTCATTTGAATACCAAGCTTTTGGAATGTAATTCAGGTCACACTTTTTGAGGTTCAACACTGCCCGTATTTTGAGGGGTCCAACAGTGTCATGACATGAGTAGAAAATGCTTCTACACTGGTACCTCGGGTTACGAAATTAATTCGTTCCGCTATTTCTTTCGTAAGCCGAAAATTTCGTAACCCGAAACACTTTTCCCATTGAAAATAACTAATGCGTTCCAAGACCTCAGACTGAACCTGCAAGTCAAAACAAAGGCACAATAGAGGCCTATTAAGCTAAGTACCCTACAATACAATGTAATACAAAGTTGCCTCAGGCACTAAAGAGCTTAACAATGACTGGCAGGTCCATTCTAAAGTTTCTAAAGGATAAAGAAAAAAAGTTTTTTTCTTATCTTTGATGGTTCTGGCATCTCAGAGTGAGGCAGGAGGAGGAGGAGGAGCTCTCAAATCATCACACCCATGACCAAAGCAACCAACCCCAAGGTGACACTCTCTGGCCCG
>NC_056522.1:199351535-199388607 GCF_019175285.1 Sceloporus undulatus | reverse complement strand
CATCAAAGCCAGGCCAGACTTGCAAAACTCAGATCCCACATCCCACACTCTCAAATCATCACACCCATGACCAAAGAACCCCAAATTTAAAAAACCAACCCCATGGTCACACTCTATGGCCCGCATCAAATCCAGGCCAGACTTGCAAAACTCAGATCCCACATCCCACACTCTCAAATCATCACACCCATGACCATACCACCCCAGAACTCAAACCCAAAGGCCAAAAACCCAAAATCTGAACATGCAACCCCATGGTCAGTCCCATTCTAAAGGATAAAGAAAAAAAGTGTTTTTCTTACCTTTGCTGGTCTTGGCAACTGGTCCTGGCATGTCGGAGTGAGGCAGGAGGAGGAGGAGGAGGAGGAGGAGGAGGAGGAGGAGGAGGAGAGGGGCAGCCCAAAAAGCCAAATTTAAACCAATTCAAGCAATTTAACCACTTCAGCCAATTCAAGCAATTTAACCACTTCAGCCAATTTATCCAATTCAAGCAATTTAACCAATTCAGCCAATTTAGCCAATGCCACCAATTTAACAAAGTTAACCAATTTAAAAAAAAAAATTGGTTTTTTTTTAAGGGTCACCTTTTTTTTAAGGGTCACCTTTTGCCTTCTTGGATGACGGTTCTCCCTCTCTAGTGAAGAACTGGTCCAAGGATGTCTGCCTTTGCCGGCCCTTAAGCAGGTTCTTAAAATGGCTAAGGCAGACATTATCGAAATGGGCAATGGCATGGCTGGTCAGCACCTGCTCAGGGTGGTGCTTCTCCACAAAGGAAGCCACATTGTGGAATTGCCTCAGAATGTCTTTAATGTCTGCTGTTGGCAAAGATGCCCCCGCAGCCTCCTCCTGCTGGCCCCTGTCGAAATGGAGCACGTCCTCATCCACGGCAGAGTGTTGCATCGCCGCCAAGGCCTTGAGGTCCTCTGTTGTCAGGTCCTCGTTGTGCTCCTCGATCAGTTCCTCCACGTCGTCGTTGTCCACCTCGAGTCCCAGGGACCTTGCGATGGATACGATCTCGTGCACCTCTTCTTCTTCACCTGGCTCAGCACCCTCGATCTGCAACCCTTCCAGGGAAGAAGCATCAGGCCACAGCTTCCTCCATGCAGCAATCAGGTTGCGCCTGGTGATCGCCTGCCAGGCCAAGTCCACCATCTTCAAGCACACCACGATGTCAAAATGCTGCTTCCAGAACTCACGAAGGGTCAGCTGTGTGCTCTCGGTCACGTCGAAGCAACGCTTGAACAGGTGCTTGGTGTAGACCTTCTTGAAGTTGGCGATCACCTGCTGGTCCATGGGTTGCAAGAGGGAGGTCGTGTTGGGTGGCAGAAACTGGACCTTGATGAAGGAGAACTCCGCGAGGATGTCCTTCTCCAGGCCATGCGGGTGCGCAGGAGCATTGTCCAAGAGGAGGAGGCACTTCAGGGGCAAATCCTCTTCCTCCAGGTACCGCTTCACTGTCGGGGCGAAGACGCTGTTGATCCACTCGACGAAAAGGAGGCGTGTGACCCATGCGCGGCCATTGGAGCGCCACATCACTGGCAACCTGTCCTTCTGGATGTTGTGTGCCTTGAAGGCCCTTGGATTCTCGGAGTGGTACACCAACAGGGGCTTGACCTTACAGTCCCCGCTGGCATTGGCACACAACGCAAGTGTGAAGCGGTCCTTCATAGGCTTGTGGCCTGGCTGTCTCCTCTCCTCCTGGGTGATGTAGGTGCGGCGAGGCATCTTCTTCCAGAAGAGGCCCGTCTCGTCGCAGTTGAAGACTTGCTGCGGGACGTAGCCTTCCTCCTCCACCATGGCCTTGAACGCGACGACGAATGCTTCGGCGGCCTGGTGGTCTGCGCTGGACGCCTCGCCGTGACGGACGACAGAGTGGATCCCGGTCCTCCTCTTGAACCTCTCGAACCAGCCACGTGATGCTTTGAAGTCCAGGGTGGCTGGCTCCTCCTGCGAAGAAGTTCCTTCGCCTGCCTCCTTGCTGGCCAGGTCTTCGTAGATGGCGGTGGCCTTCTCGCAGATGACCGCGGTGGTCACGGTGTCCCCGACTCGCTCCTTTTCCTTGATCCAGAGGAGAAGCAGGCGCTCCATCTCCTCGTGCTTCGGTGTCCTCTGCTTGGCGATGGTCGTCACGCCTTTCGCTGGAGCCACAACAGCTCTGATGGCCTCCTTTTGCTTGAGGACAGTGCCAATCGTCGAAGGGTTGCGTCCATACTCCTTGGCAATGTCCACCAAGCGCACGCCCCTCTCGTGCTTGGCAATGATGTCCTTCTTGTCCTCCAAGGACAAGGGAGCCCTCTTCTTTTTCTCACCGCTTGGCTTGGGAGCCATAGCTCAAGCCTAAAAAGGACAAAAGGCACCGGCAATGAGCAAAAGCCACAATTGGAAACCACCCCCACCCCCATGGTCACACTCTCTGGCCCAAACTTGCAAAAGTCCCACCCCACACTCTCAAATCATCACAGCCATGAGCACAGCACCCCAGAACACAAACCCATAGGCCAGAAACCCAAAATCTGAAAATGCAACCCCAAAGTCACACTGTCTGGCCCACATCAAAGCAAGGCCAAACTTGCAAAAGTCACACCCCACACTCTCACATCATCACAGCCATGAGCACAGCACCCCAGAACACAAGCCCATAGGCCAAAACCCCCAAATCAGAAAATGCCACCCTATGGTGAGAGTCTCTGGCCACATGTGACCATAGCCAAAGTGTTAAAAGTCACACACCACACTTTGAAAACAGCACAGCCATGAAGAAATCAAAGCAGCAAATGAAGCCCATCATCCCCAATTCAGAGCATGCCACACTAACAGCAAAAAACCCAAAAAAGGCATCCCTGCACACACCAGACCCATCATCCCCAATTCAGAGCATGCCACCCTAAAAGAAAAAAAAACCCAAAAAAATCAAGCCAGCACATCAAGGCCATAATCCACACATTAGAGCATGCCACCCTAAAAGAAAAAAAAACCCCAAAAAAATCAAGCCAGCACATCAAGGCCATAATCCACACATTAGAGCATGCCACCCTAAAAGAAAAAAAACCCAAAAAAATCAAGCCAGCACATCAAGGCCATAATCCACACATTAGAGCATGTCACCCTAAAAGGAAAAAAAACCCAAAAAAGGCATCCCTGCACACACCAGACCCATAATCCCCAATTCAGAAAATGCCAGTAGCAAAACCCACAATCCACACTTTGAAAACACAAAAAAAAAAAAAAACCCAACAACAACAACAACCACCAGCACCCCACAGCAAAAGCATGGTCACACTGTCTCACCCCAGCCCACCCCACAAGAAGAAGGTAAAAATCCATCAACCTACCGGTAGAGAAATTGCTGATCGCCGGTCTTGATCCGAAGATATGGCAAAAGCCAGAAAAATTCCAAAGGCAGAAAGCCAGGAAAAGTCTGAACCGCAACCAAGAGTTGGAGCTCCAAAGAGACTCTTTCTCACCAGTCCGCAGGGCCAGACAAAGGGGGCAGATCAATGGAAGCCGGCTTTTATTTCTCAAGGCAAGCCACCCCCCCCCCAATTTCGTTAGCCAATCCAATTGATTGGCTTGATTTCGCAAGCCAATCACTGCTGCTAACGAAATTCAAAATTCGCGCCAAAGCTAACTCTAATCCAGCCCCCTTAGGTTTCCGTTAGCCCTGGAAATCCCTGGAAAGCCAGTAGATGCACTTTGCATCATTTGAATTTCGCGCCGAAAAGAATTTCGTAACCCGAAAAATCTTTCGTAACCCGGAACAGTTTTTTCCAAGCCGCGATTTTCGTATCCCGAAAATTTCGTAAGCCGATCATTTCGTATCCCGGGGTACCAGTGTATTAATGGAAAGTGAGTTCATTATTCCCCAGCTCCCCCTATTTGCCTCTTTACAACAGTCTATCATAGCTGATTCAACAGTACAATGAGCCCACCATATCAGCAAGCTAAGCAGATCAATCTACCCCATGTTAGCCAGTAGCAGTGTATGCTTGCAGGTGCATTGACACGGGTGAACACACTTTTCCCATCTGCAGAGGCCCCTAGAACAAACCACACTTGATGGAAAGGGCCCACTGTATTCCTAAGGGGTTGTTTCATCCTTCGTAACAGTTTGCAATCTGGGCATAGGGAACCATTTCAGGAATAAAGTGGTCAATAACTCAATTTCCAGGATGACCCTGTTACACAACAGGGTAACAATGTTTGCTTCAAATGGCACCAAGAAAGGTGGTGGGGAGATGAGATGACTGCAGCAACTGGCATCCAGTTTAGACAGGAAGATAATTCCAAGTGATGTGTCTATGAAGAAGCAGGAGAGGGCACTGGGCCCTCTTCCAGGCAGAAAAATGACTGGTACTGCCCAGTTCTATAAAATAATAGCATTAAAAAATTGGTAATGTGATTGAGATATCAAAATGAACCTATATGTCTACAAACCTTATTGCACCCATTTCCCCTCCGTTATGGGCATCGGAAGGTACTGCTCAAGGCCACGCGAGTCTGAGAAAAAACAGATTTTACCACACCTCAAAGTGTCCTCAAAATGGCCCCATTCCATCACCCGGTGCCAAGCCATTCCCATTCAGGACTTTCACCCAAAGCAAAGGACGCGCCTCAGTCCTGAATGGGAACGGCTTGGTGCCGGGCAACAAAATGGGGCCATTTTGAGGACACTTTGAGGTGCAGTAAAATGCATGTTTTCTCAGACTCGCGTGGCCCCAAGCATGCTAAGGTCCTATGTTGGGGTGGGAACAGTGCTGCCCTCCAGTGTTGCTGAATTGCAGCTCCCAGCATTTCTCACCATTAGCTCTGCTGGCTAGAGCTGCTGGGATTTTCCATTCAATAGCATCTGGAGAGGGTACAACATTTCCATCCCAGCCAAGACTTATGCCATATTTATCATGTTGAAAACCAGCCCGTCTCTCACACTGAATTCATGACAGAGGGGTAAAAAGGTGATAGGGCATCATAGCTTTCAAAACAATGCCTCAAACATTGTATTTTACCAGTATGGAGTATTAGTTTGTGCTCATTGGGGCCGGTTGAGTGGCAAATTGGGCAACTAATAGTAAACTATGCCATGTGTAGGTAAAGGAAGAATTCACAACAGGAGAGTCAGTGGCAGATAGTGTACTTTCAGGAGGCAGGTCACTTCAGGACTATGGGAGTAAAGAACAGTGTGGGATCATCTGACCCAAAAGCAATACAAAAGCACATATAAGAAGCCACCTTTTTTTAAAAAAAAAGTAGCTGTTCATTGCATTGTCTGGACATTCCTCCTAATGCTTAGTAACTTTAAAAGTAATAGTTACACTGCAAAAATAATGTTATTCTTTCTTACTAAGACTAATCAGCTAGTCTTCAAAAATAGAATGAGCATTCAAAAATAGCACTATGTCTCCCATTTGCATCCTGGCAAACAAACAACAAAGGGCCCTTTGGGTCAGAAATACAAGAGCAGTAGCCTTTCATATTCACCAAATGTCTGAAAAGTTTGCTTCTTTTCCCCCGTAGCCAACAGGAAAAGGGGGGGGGGCAAAAACTGTATAAAATACAGATATATGACATCACATGCACACTTTATGTGATCATATCTCCAAAGTTGTAAAATTACCATATCAAACCATAATAAATTTAATCAAACAGTGTTGCAAAGCCTTGGAGATAAAAATCCATGAAAATTCAAACCTATATAGAAAAGCAATTTTGAACAATCTTTAGGTCAGTTTCCTGATTGTAGCCACACCAGAAAAAGGCTGAAGATTAGTCTTCTACACAAGTTTTGATAGTTGAATAAGAAGGGGCATTAGTTGATTGTATTTGTCTATATTTAAATGAAAAACAAAGATCACGTGATCCAGACACTCCATTGCACATAGCTAAAATTAAGTACATGCCCTTCCACTGCACATTTTATGAGAACATTAAGTCTACCTTTTCAATATAGTTTTTTTAAAAGCCACAAGAATAAGTCTTTATATGGCAAAAATTTCCTCGGAAAACACACCGCAAGAGCTCTGTATGGCAGATACATAATTAACGAGAAAGAAATCTGTTTCTTTTCATGAAGGAGAAGGAAGAAGCTTCTGTCAAACAGCCAGCCTCATCAGAATGTTTTGATTCTGATAAAAATTAATTTCATGAGCTGCAGGAGTTTGAAGCAAACATGTGAGTGCTAAAGAGACCTATTGCAGTCTTCTCAGCAGGTAAGAAAGATTGAAAGCACTGTCAAAAAAGGAAGGTTACATTCTTGAGGCTACTCGGCGTAAGGACAATTATCCCCCCTTTTACTGGCTTTCGGGAAGGGAAGGAATAAATGAAGAACCACATGTCCTCACAGTAGGAACATCTGCTGCCTAAAAGTAGGCATTGAAGGGTAATCTTAGGTGACATGGCTAACCTCTAAATATGTGGTGAGTCTGAGAATGAATTTTTAGATGGAGCGGGGGAGGTATCGAGCCCCCAACTGGTTTTTGATTTACACAAAGTTCAGAATGTGTTTCTACCTTGCAAGCCTATGCACATACCTAGGAATAAACTCCACAATGAACATAATGCTGGTAGATTGTTGTATACAGATAATTGCTGGAAACACAGGCTTTTCAGGTTTTATATTCCACTATATCTAGAGGGAGATAGAGGACACACATTCTTTTGGATTCATAAATTTCTTTCACCATACATAGTTACAGCACTTTGGTACCACTTTACCTGCCATGGCTGCATCCTATAGCATTCCAAGATTTGTAATTTGATGATGTGTTAATGCTATCATGCTGAGAATTCTAAATACCTCATGAAACTACAAGTCCCAGGATTCCATAGCAATGACAGTTAAAGTGGAATTGTAGTGCTACAATTATTTAGTGGGAAAGAGACCAAAGATCTCTCGAGAAAAAGAACATGATAGTAATATTGCACAACAGTAGAAGACCTGCAGAAATAATGCAGTTTGACCTCACTTTAACTGCCATGGCTCAATGCTATGGAATTCTGGGAACTGTAGTTTGTTGTGTCACCAGAGCTCTCTGATAGAGAAGGCTAAATCTCCCACAAAACTACAAACCCCTGAATTCCATAACATTGAGCCAAGGCAGTTAAGCTGGTATAAAACTGGATTATTTCTGTAGTGAGAATACAGCCATGGTGTTCTCCTGTGACCTTATTAGAAGCCCTTTGCATTGTGATAACTATTGTCGCATGGCTCCTGTTACAGCTTGGCGCTTTCCTACATCCCAGTAGTAGTGTCACAACCCAAAGACCACCTTAGAAAAAGGCACTGCATGAGTCTTCCCACACCAGCTGTGCCACGTTTTTGTGAGCATTGAGTGATGTACATGGTCAGGAAAGAGAGAAAGATCAGAGAAATTGATCCTCCATGTCCTCAGGCGCTTACACCACAGGAACAAGAAAGTGGTGGATATTCTACCTCAAGAAGAAAGATATCTGTATGTTTGAAGAAACAACTCACCCAAGATATTTCCCCCCAAGGGAGGGAATTTGGGGAGAAAGATTTTGTTTCATTTTTTAGCAGGACCTTTCTTCCCATTAAAAATGAGAAATATTCTCTTAAAATGATGAATAAACTGTTTAAATACATAAGCCTGCTTGAGCCAATGGAAACTTAATGCAACAAAATAATTTTCTCTGTTTTACTAATGTTGATGGCTTCTTCTGTTTGTTTTGTTTTGTTTTTACTTGCTCCACACACTGGCAAAACCAAAAAGGTCTGTTGTAGTTGAGGCATTCTTTACAGTACAGGACCTCATAGATATGTTTTTAACACACACACATTTTAAAAAGTAGGTTTAATTTGTAATTATATTCTGAACAAACTGTTTTGGCAATACTGTATGGCAAATATAATTTTATGCCAAGCTGAATTATATAGAATTCTTTCGATGTTTCTAAATTAACAGACTGATTTTCAATCTGCAAAGGATGCTAATATTGCATTTTTCATTTCTTTTTTTCCTCTTGAAAAATTGGAAAAAAATTTCTTTTCCCATGGCTTCAAAACTTTTGGATGTTTTACATCTCTTCCAGGGGTACAGGATTTTATCACAAGAGGCTAGAAAAATGGAATTTCAACAGGATAAAAGTGTCTTTAACCAATACTTATCACACAACGTTGTGTTGGTTCTGCTGCTGCTTTGCAATCCAACCATTCCTGGAGCACTCCTTTTCATTGATGGAAAAACCTGTCAATGCCACTCAATTAAAATGCTTTTCCATTATGCATTTGCATGTGATAAGTGCCTCCCACTGTAAGTGCTCCTCTCTCCCTCTCCCTTTTGCTATTCCCAAGCAGGGTGTTTTGTTTGTTTATTCCTTTTGCTTTTCTCTTTCTTTTCTTTTTCCCCTATTTATTTCATCACATTGTCATAACTGTGCAATTGTGGTAAAAACAAAAATAGTAAAAGCCAAAAGGCACACTGAGTATGCCATAGGGCAGGAAGGTAGGGTCATGGAGGCCATGGAGAAGGGAGAGCATGGGACCACAAACTGCCAAAACAGGGCCTTAGTTCTATTGCAGAGAAATGTGTTAGTGAAACAGGTATGTGCCCATTTCTTTAAACTAATGCAATTATGGTGAGACAACAGGCTGTTATGCTATAGACAAGCTCTGTATAGTAGATGAACAGACTGGCAGTGAATCGTACTTCAACACTGGAGATGGGATTGCATCCTTTCTCTCATCACTCAACAGCAGAGTAGTTGGTAGTGGAGAGCGGAAATTCAACATAGGTAACAGCACACAAGTGTGTCCTCCAATACCTTGCTCCTGTCACTCACCCCTTCACTAAGCAGCCTCTTTCTGAGATGGCTGCCTACTTTGCCTAATGATAAGAGGAAGAAATAAAAACACCAGCAATTGCTGGTGATAGCAGTCCAGCTAGAAATGAAATCTCTTTACTGGCTTTTTTTTTTAAAGCGCATAGTAATCCTACTTTACACAAGCTCTATAGATCCATAGGCTGCCAGGCACAAAAAGGATGAAACAAAGTTTTATAAAGAAACACTAGTGTTCTTGGTTTTTCAGACTTGGAAATTATTACGGCAGGGTCAACAACATCTATTCAAAAAAGAAACTGACTTTCCCCCTCCCCATGTCCAAACCACACTGCAGAAATAATCCAGTTTGAGACTGCTTTAACTGCCCTGGCTCAATACTAGGAAATCCTGAGAATTGTAGTTAATTGTAGCACCACAGCCATCTCAAACTGGATTATTACTGCAGTGCTTTTTGGACCATAGTCAATTTATATTTTAAACACAGATCTGGTTGATTTTTATTATTATTATTTAAAAGAGCTTTACTCAGAAAGGGGAAAAGAGAAATATGAAGGAAAAAAATATGTCCCTACAAATGCCCTCTTTATGATGTACTAATCAAATAAGAGACATCTCATTTCTCAGCAAGGAGTTGGAATTCAAACAATAAGTAGTTGAAATCAGTTAGATTTTTGATACTTTCAGTTCTGCAAAGTGCTTAGTGACCCTCCTGACTCTGAGCTATAAAACTGATGTGATGGTTTTTAACAGTTGTCATTTGAGGCTGTCATTCCCCACCACCAAATATTCCACCCTAGACTTTCTCTGAAAGAAAGCATAGGAAGTGGAGGCCTCAGTTATATAATCCATAAAATCCTTTATGTAATATTAAAGCCATTGCAGCTGTTATTCAGGCATACAAACCAAGAAAAAATTCTTTAAAATAATAATACTATAAAGCTGTTGGATCTATTTATCACAGTCAAACTGGCAAATAATCAAATGTGAGTTGTCAGGTCACTGTTTTCAATGTTTTCAGAATTTGCCATTATCTCTGCACTAAAACATCAGGGACAAATCTAGATCTGATTGTTTTTCATTCATTAATAAAATGCTTCAGAAACTGTATAATATTGTTATTGCTTCACCCTGTGATAGCTTCCTAATTCTGCCCAGCACCCGAGATAATTCTGGGACTATCTGATGGGCAAAAACCTTAGCACTGAGTTTTTCAAAGAAGAAAATTCAGCTACTTCAGAAGTTACTCCAGATATCTTCAGGTGAGAGAGAGAGAGAGAGAGAGAGAGAGAGAGAGAGAGAGAGAGAGAGAGAGATCAGGAAATTTTAGCAGAAAAGGGGGTACTCATCAGCCTTACACTAGCAGACATAACCAGAAGGCAGGAATGGTGGCAGCTGAAATCCAGCAACATTTGAGGGAATCATAGATTCCTGCATACATAATTAAAATGTAACCATTCCCTTATCACTCAGCTTGTGTTTACCTTATGAGAAAGAGCAGAGGAGACAGAATAGAGAAGTAACAGGGAGAAAGCAGAGGGCTGAGACAGGAAAAGCAAATGTGAAGGAAGAAAACAGCAGTAAAAAAAGAAGATTGGATCAGTTTGGGGGAAGTGTGAGGAAAAAGAAAGAAATTATAATCTTTCCTAAAAACAAAACTATTAATTTACTGCTGAGGTGATTGGAGACGCCAGCTTTGCATGCAATAGGTATTGAGCTTGTTGGTTAATTTGTTCTTAACTTGTCTTAGTGCTTACTGAATATATTCGACTATAAGTTAATTTCATGTATAACTTAAGGGCAGGTTTTGGCACACAAATTATGGATTTTGATCTAACACATTGATAAATTGAAGGTAAAACTTAGAGCCCTGCAACAAAAGGGGTAAAGGATGAAGCAAAGGAAAATGATGCCAAAGAAAGAACTTCCAAAATTCTGGCAGGCATAACTGTGCTCGCCCCAAAGGCTGGTCTTCTTTTAGGTGCTCTCCAGTTCTTTTTTTGATAAGAGCTAAAGTATAGTACATTGACCCATGGATAAGTCAACCCAGTTTTGGGAGGTAAATTTTTTAACTAAAATTTCTAGACTTATACATGACTATATACAGTAGGTTCCATAACTGGTGGACTCAGCATTTTGGTGGACTTACCAGTTTTGCATGGATTTCCACAGGTTTCTGCCCCTTATTTGTTTGTTGAATGATGAACTCTACAATTGGCAAGTCAAGCAAGATGCCAGTAAAGGTGGGGGGAGCTCTACATAGAAAGCAGCAGCTACCATTGCCACTGAACAGCAGATGTCAGCTGGGGCAATCTCAGAAGTCTGCAGCAGCAGAACCATAGTTCAGCCTCTCAATCAGGACATAGGAAGCACAGAAAGTGACAGGAGCAGCATCCTGCTACCCTTGAGAAGGTGGTGGAACAGGTCATGTAGATGAGTTTTTTGGTGGTACAGGCACCAAACAGCACGTTACCACTGGTAGAAACAAGTGCATGCAGTGAGATACCACAAAATCCTGAAGACATTTATTCAAAATATCAACCAAAGAAGGCATAGAGCTATACATCTAGCACCTACAGTTAGAGGAACTTGCCTGGTACTGGCTGGAAGAAAGGAAACTGGTGAAGAAGAAAATGCACAGCAAGCAGCAAAAGCAGCAAAATCCACCCTGCAGTTTCTAGGAAACCAATGCTGTGGGACTATGGGTGAGTCTTCCTCTTCTGGAAGTTGGTGAATTCAGGAGGGTAGGAGTTCATCATTCAGGTATCCCTACATGGGCCTTGAGAAGAAAGTTTCATGGGGGACAGTCTTCATCTGGTCCTGCAAGGGGTTTTCCAGAAGAAAGCCCTCCAAAACCTCTGAAGGGCTGTGTAGACCACCCCTTTGCCAGATCAGGGCCATGGCAACCACACGCCATGGTCCCAATCTGGCCTTTCCCAGGTGCAATAGCCATGGCACTGCAGCTTTAAGGCATTCCTTTGGTGCTGCATTGTGTGGAAGCAGCGCCAGAGGAGCACTATGATGCTGTGTGCCGCGTAGAGTGTCATGCTGCCCTGGGGGCGGATTCGGGGCATGTGTCATGTGGATGCCATACCCCAACTCCGCCACTAGACCGGCTTTTATGGCTGGTGTGCACAGCCCCTGACTACACCAAAAGCTTTAGCAACAGCAAGGATTCCATGGGAATTTATCTTAGCCATAAAACAAAAGAACAAATCTAAGATGGTATTTGTATGGATGGTTCTCCTTGCTTAGCCTGCAAATTAAGAATAGTCACAAAAGCCACCACAGCAAGGAAAGGAAGGTTGAAAAGAAAGGGGAAGTTGAGTGGTCAATTAATAATTGGCTGGTAGGTTATATCATTTTTATTTTAGTTCAAAACCTCATATCCTAAGTGAGGTTGGCATCTCACAAATCACTTCAGCAATGTATAAGGACCTGAGCACTGAGGGAGGCAGTGTTCATAGATTGTGATGAGGTGTCCTATAAATGGGAATTTCATAGTGAAAAGGATTATACAGAGGTTATATAGGTAGCATATCTGTTTCAGAAAACTGTATACAGCTAGCCTTCCTGGTAGGGTTCTAAAATCCAGCCTCAAGCTGAGCCTCTCCTAATCCAAAGGAGTTAAAGAGAGGAATCAATAGGGTGAGATCATGACTCAAGAAGTGTGATAAAACACAAGAGAGTTATATGTTAATTCTCTTTCCTTTGAAGAGCATCAGTTAATAGCCTTACCTTTGAAGGGGAAAAGACTTTTGGGTCTCTAGATAACCCTCCCATAACCCTTTGCCACTAACTATGTTGAGTAAGGCTTCTAGGACTTACCATCTGGAAAGCCTAAGGCGCGTTATAGATGGGCCTTTAATACGCCCCCGTCACGTGCTAGGGGTTGACCAAGGACCTACCGTCCACACCAGCCTCACCCCTAGCACGTGACGAGGGCGTAAAGATGGCAGCACCCTATACACACGGGCACCGCCATCTTTACGTGCTGGATGCATTGCGTCCGCACGTGTCGCCCCGGAAATGATGCCACTAATGCGCCCCTTGCGCTTTGCAGCGCCTCTTCCAGGGCTTCAGAAGGAGCGTGATTTCCGCGCTCCTTCTCGGCAGCGTCCGGGAGCCGCGCCATTTAAAGGCTGCGGCTCCCGGATGGTGCAAGCGGCTGCGGCAGCAGACTGCCGCAATCCAGCGGTCTGTAACGCACCCCAGGGTTCTCACCTAAAATAGTAGAGATCCCACAGTAGACTAATCAGTAGTATAAACAGCAGCCTGCACAGGAGAAAGCTATTTGGAAGTACCTGGGTGACTATTCATGAATCTGGAGTTCTACATGCAAAGATGAAAAGGATGCCATACAATAAAATCAACCACCATTCCTCCTAGCAATTCGTGAGCAGGTGAGATGATTGTCTAAGAACAAGAAAATAGAATGCTCCCCATGTGAATTTTACTTTGAGCAGCTTGCAGAAACTACTGCAGGTAAATCACTTGGAAAGAAGGAATTACCTTAAGATAAAAGAGGCTCTTATCTGAAATCTGAACAGATAATATCTCTGCTGTTTGTCTAATCTTTTTGCCTGGAGAAAAATTAAGATACTTTTACAAGTCAATTGATTGTACTACAAGAACAATTACAACGTAGTTTTATGGCAATAATATATACTGTATATTGGTGAAGTTTACATATTAGTTTCCATTCTGTAGATTCATTGTTAATACAGTGTACACAGACCATAAAACCGTAGCAACATTTTTGTTTCAAACTCCATCTCTTACCATTTATTGTAGAAATCACAAACACAACTACCGTTGTTCATATTGGACACCCGGGGGGGGGGGGAATGAGTTCAAAGCCAAAGAAATAAATAATAGTCCTCATAATGATCTCCTCCTCCTACATAGCCTGCCCTGCCTTGAAGATCATGTTTGAGGTCCTTCTCCAGATGTCTGGTACAGAAAGGAATTTTTCAGTGGTGGCACCCTGGTTATAGAATGTTCTTCCTATATAGGCTTCCTACCATTACAAGGAAGCTAATAATAATTATAATAATTATTACTATTATTACTATTATTATTATTACTATTATTATTATTATTATTATTATTATTATTATTATTTCTTATGTGCCTTTCCCTATGGATTGGGGCAGGAGACAACAACTGACAAACAAACATCTGTTAAAACACACATCGGTTTAAAAGGACAAATAAGATGTGCACATATTAAAACAATCCACATCTAAAATTCATCATTTAAAAATCACAGTTTAAAAATCAACTGGATTAGCCTGCTGGAAGAGACTGGTCTTTAGTGCAGTTTTGAATGCAGACAGTATATTCAGCTGTTGAATCTCTTCCAGCAGGTCATTCCACAGTATAGGGCTGACTGAAGAAAAAGTCCTCTGGCTGACAGTTGCCAGCTTAGTCCTGATTGATTGGAGTAAATGTCCTAGAATTAAGGTTGCCATAACCCAGCTACAACCAGGATTTTCCCAGTTTTGGCGGCCCTGGGCCCCTCCTGTCCCAGGTGTTGCCAAAACCCAGGACAACCCCGGTTGCAGCTGGGTTGCGCCATGGCCGTGGCCTCGCTGCCCTCCTCCTCCTCCACCGTGCATAGAGGAAGAGGAGGGCCGTGCGGCCTGGGGCAGAGGAGGCAAAGGTGGAGGCAGCGCCTCCTGTGTGTGGCGCGTCACCCTCCCCACCTCCCCGCGGCCTCCTTCCCAGCCTCTGAGGAGGCCAAGGCCTCTGCAGAGGCCAGGAAGGAGCACGGGGAGCCACTGCGATCGCTGCGATTGCAGGCAGCCTCCTCCCTCCTTCCCAGCCTCTGAGGAGGTTGAGGCCTCCGCAGAGGCCGGGCAGGAGCGCAGGGGGCCACCGCAATCACAGGCGGCCTCCTCCCTCCTTCCTGGCCTCTGAAGAGGCCGGGAAGGAGCGCGGTTTCGTGTGTCCTCCATTTTAAAAAAATATGTCCTACATTTGAAAATGTGGTCTTACATTTGTCCTGGTTTGGAGGTCCTGACTTATGGCAACCCTACCTAGAATCATAGAATCACAGAGTTGGAAGAGACTGCAAAGGCCATCCAGTCCAGCCCCCTGACATGCAGGATGTCTCGATCAAAGCATCCCCGACAGATGGCCTTCCAGCCTCTGTTTAAACTCCTCTAAGGAAGGAGACTCCACTACACTCCGAGGGAGTTTGTTCCACTGTCGAACAGCCCTTACTGTCAGGAAGTTCCTCCTAATGTTGAAGTGGACCTTGCATCCATTGCTCCGAGTCTCTAGAGCAGCAGAAAACAAGCTAGCTCCTTCCTCAATGTGACATCCCTTCAAGTATTTAAACAGGGCTATCATATCACCTCTTAACCTTCTCTTCTGCAGGCTAAACATCCCCAACTTCCTAAGGCTTTCCTCATAGGGCATGTTTTCCAGAGGACATTTGATGATTATTTGTTAAAGAGGTATATTTCAATTTTATATTTCTGGGTTCACATACTTATCTGTTTTGTATGCCTATCACACACCAGAGAGTTTTTTGTTCTGTTTCCCAGCATTACAGGGCAGCAGGTTATACAATCCAGGTTGGGGCTCTTCTCTGAGTGGCAGAGAGGATTCAGCCTTTTCACCCAACCAACCAATCCATGTAATTTTTATTGATGAGAGGCAATCAAAGTTTAGATTTTAAATTAGACAATGGTCAATTTTCATTGAACATTAGAAAGAACTTCATGATAGTGAGAATGGTCCCAAACACATTGCAGAAATTATCCAGTTTCAGGCCGCTTTAACTGCCCTGGCTCAGTGCTAGGGAATCCTGGGAATTGTAGGTTATTGTAGCACCAGAGCTCTCTGACACAGAAGGTTACATTTCTCACAAAACTACAGCTCTCAGAATTTCCTAGCACTGAACAAGGGCAATTAAAGCAGTCTCAAGCTGGATTATTTCTGCAGTGTGTTTTGAACCAGTGTTTTGGCAATGGAACCAATTGCCTAAAAAGGTGTTGGCATCCCTTTCTCTGCATTTCTTCATAAAGAGGCTGGACAGGTCCCTGCTGGGGAGGCTCCAATTGGAGATCTTGCATTGAGTGGGGGTTGGACTTGATAGCCCATGAGGACCCTTCCAAGTTCAGGATTCTATGATTCTATGCCCCTCCCAAAAAAGTTAGGAGTCCTAATCCAGAAGATCATTTAGGGAGGCAGCAAAAAGATAAACCTTTCTACTCACATGATGTGCTCCTGATCTGAATTGTATTCCTTGTGCTGACAAGCAATAGAGAAGGGAACCATTGTTAGCTGTATTTTTTATATATTGTCACATTTGAACCACAAAATGTCACAATTAGATTTTAGGCACAGCACTGCAAACTAACCTAAATGTGAGTACTAATAAGCTAAAAGTCCTAGTAGTAATATGCTAAAAGTCAAAGCATGTGGGTAGTGTTGGACACACTCAAGTGGAGCATCCAGTGATATGGAAAGGCCAACCAAATCTTCTCCCTTTCCCTCCCTCAATGTCCCCTCCCCAGTCCCATAACTATCATATACTGAGCCTAAGAAAAGTCCTTGGGAACAAGCAGAGATGGAGGTGGTGTGTTATTGAATATAAATTATAATGAGATTAGCGTTCAGCCCATAGGATAACTGGGTGAATATTTGTATGATTAGCACTTTATGTAAATGTATTTATCATGTATAAGCAGTGATAATGGATTATAGCCATCCCATTTCCTTCTCTGGGAAGCTTTGGCCATTGTATCTTTCTATGCAAGGAAGAACTAGCCAGCTTAAAGAGTCCACCCCATCATTTCAGTTTGGAAATGATTTTTCAGTAAAGATGTTTAGGGAGAAGCTCAGTGACTCTGCTTATGACTCACATCCCTCCAGGGAAACACACATTAAATCCCATTATATGTGGGAAATACTGTTAGAAAACATTATATATATATATATATATATATATATATATATATATATATATATACACACACACACACACACACACACACACACACACACACAAAATGACAGGTGGGAAAGACATGCTGGAAGGGAGGATTCATCTATACAAAGTACCATCCATACAAAGAACGTCAAGACACAAGAGTTATCTACACATCTTTCCACCTCATGAGTGCCCAGTGCTTTGCCACAAGTCAACCATTGATGCTTTGATTACCACTATCTGTTATTTCTGGGAAATTATCTCTGAGCATGGAGCATCCATTTAGCTCTCATAGCTAGATTTACACTCATGTAATAGTTATTAACACTACTGGCTCTTTTTAAAGTCATCTAAGTTAACAGCATCTAGATATCATCAGAAATCATCTCTCTCACAATAACCAAGTGAGAAAAACATAAAATGTTATAGATCAGTAGCTAATAGTACTACTCTATTTACAGAGTAAATAGATAGCTCATGTGCAAGTTTTCTCCATTTCAGTGCTTTCCTAATTTTATCCCACCACTACCACTCAAGATTTCTGTCTTGCCTTACAGTGCACAGTATACTTAAATATCCTGTCACCTCCATGGGAGAAACAAAAGTGAATTGGTCTTTGTCAAGTCAATTCAGCTCTGGATTCAGTCAGACACAAAAATCTGCAAGTTGCAGACAACAGTTATTTCAACAAAATAGCCAACCCCTTTGTGTAGCACAGTGCAGAGACATAAAATACCACTACTTAGGTGGGAAGAGAACCTATTCTGTAAGGTTCGTGCTGTAGTCTGGGATTCAGTGACCATCTGTCTTTTCTTTGAAAGCTTGTTGGCCTCTCAGCTAAGGTGGAAGAAGTAAGTGTGGAAGCCCAAGTAATTGGTAGGGCAGCTCCTCTGTACTTGTCTGCTTGTTGCAGACTCTGCATCTAGCAGACATCTGTACTGGAATCTACCTTCTGCTTGTCCAGTACTCCTTTGCTGTAGAAAATGGCTGACCTTCTATCTTCCACATCACTATCAGGTTTCTTGCCTAAAGCCAGGCATATGACACATCTGTACCTGTGGACATGACAGTGAAATTCTTAGATTGTATGCCATTGGCAGGTTTACTCTTATCTATTTTATTGTTTGTATGTACAGCGCTGTGCAAATCTACAGTGATATATAAATAAAGCATAATAATAATAATGCCAAGTGCTTGTGCATTTCTCCCCCTTAGATTCTTTACAGTTTCTACCACAGATTCTCGGTTTCTAAAAATACCCCCATAAGAAGCAGCTGCAGAAGATGTGTGCTGGTGTTTTCTTTGACTTATTTTTCTTCTACTTATTTATTCTTGAGTACTGTGACTTCCTTTTTTGTGTGTGTCCTTTTTCCCTCATTGCCTATGCATCTCTCTCTTGGGTTCTATGCGGCTAATTTTTTTTTAATGAATATTGCAAACACAATTATAAACTTGGTAGGATTTGCATTTTAAAACAGGCAAAAGAAAACAACACAAGCAGAAGCAGCAAGTGGATTTTATATATACTCAGTCCCCTGAGTTCAACATATCAACTAAAATACTGCAGTAGTGGTTTGAAGAAGAGTCCAACAAAATTCCTTTACTTTTCATGTCAGCAAATCAGCCTCAAGGCATCATGGACTCTCACAACTTTTTCCCATACACAAAGAGCCCAGTAGTTCCTTTTAATCTGTATGGAAGCCAATATTTGCAGTCTTCAACCATTATTATTATTATTATTAACCTTTATTTATGAAGCGCTGTAAATTTACACAGCGCTGTACATGCAATCTTTTTAGTTAGACGGTTCCCTGCCCTCAGGCTTACAATCTAAAAAAGACATGATACAGAAGGAGAAGGGAGTGGTGACGAGAAAGGGTAAGAGGTCCAGCAGTTCCTCTCAAACCAAAGACAATCTTCAGTGAAGAGAAGGATATTTATACCCAATGTAGCATGTTTCCATTACCTTAAACTAATGCAATTGTGGCAAGACAGCAGGCTGGTGTGATAAGGTCCTCATTTGTGTAGCTAGTGGCAGCAGACCTCATCTTTCTCTCTCCGATTAAAGGTTGATTTCTAATAAATATCTTTCTCTTCACTGAAAATTGTCTTTGGTTGGTGATTGCAATGGAATTCTAGGATTTGGTGTTTGTTTGCTTGCTTTGTTTTGTTTTGGCACCAGTGGTCTATGACAGGGAAGGCTAAAAGTCTCACAAAAGTACAATTCCTAGAATTCCATGGCATTGAGCCATGGCAATTAAAATGGTGTCAAGCTGCAGTGCGGATGCATCATGAGATTTTTTAAAAAGGAATTTGGAACCAGACTAAACACTGAGAGTAATCAATCATACAAGGTAGCAACACTAAAGATTTTTTAGCAGATGAAAGATAAGAGTACAAGTACACATAAATGAACCATGAACAGTCATAGATCTGAATAGTTTAAGATTTGTAGGTACCTGGGAAATTTGCTGCATGAGTTATGAGTTATAAAATCAGCATAAAGCTGCCCTTAGATTAGCAGCAGCTAAAACAAGCCACATGATTCCAAGATTCTCCTCTAATAAAAGAGGAGAAATGACAGTGTTACCAATTCACATATTCATAGGGAAAATCACTATCCAGCTTATGTATGGTACAGGGTTGAGGGGATGTTTTTTGGGGTTTCCTTCAGAAAGGTGATTTGTCTCATACTATCTTGTGTTGTTGCTTGACACCAATGGCATCACTGAGAGGGGGGGGGAATCCAGTGGTGCAATCTGCACCAGGTGACACAGCAGAAAAGGGGGAGTAACGCCCAGTCAGGTCTTCCTCCTGTGCTTCCCCTTACACCATTCCTGTGTGTGCTCCCAACCTCCCTGTGCCTTCCCATGTTCCCCTATGTGCTCGCCCATGCTCCTTGTGCCTTCCCATTCTCCCCTACATGTGCTCCCACCCTCCCTGTGCATTCCCGTACTCCCTGCATGTGCTCCCACGCTCCCCGTGTCTCCCCCCTCTTCCTTGCTCATACTTCCACCTTCCCCGGAGTTTCCACCACTTCCTTGCATGCTCTCCCACCCTGCTCACAGTGTCCCACACTCCCCTGAGCACTTTCCCACCCTTCCTGCACATCCCACATTCCCCCACATGCGCTGCCAGCTGTGCCATCCCAGATTGTGCAGAATGGAGGAAGGGATCACGTGCTCCCAGAATCCCTGCCCCTGCACCAGGTGACACCTGGTACAGGGACACCACTGCTTGGCACTTCCCCATTATAGAATCATAGAATCATAGAATCGTAGAGTTGGAAGAGACCACAAGGGCCATCCAGTCCAACCCCCTGCCATGCAGGAAATCACAATCAAAGCATCCCTGACAGATGGCCATCCAGCCTCTGTTTGAAGACCTCTAAGGAAGGAGACTCCACTACACTTCGAGGGAGTGTGTTCCACTGTCGAACAGCCCTTACTGTCCGGAGGTTCCTCCTAATGTTGAGGTGGAATCTCTTTTCCTGCAGCTTGCATCCATTATTCCGGGTCCTAGTCTCTGGAGCAGCAGAAAACAAGCTTGCTCCCTCCTCAATATGACATCCCTTCAAATATTTAAACAGGGCTATCATATCACCTCTTAACCTTCTTTTCTTCAGGCTAAACATCCCCAGCTCCCTAAGTCTTTCCTCATAGGGCATGGTTTCACCATTTTAGTCGTTCTCCTTTGGACACGCTCCAGTTTCTCAATGTCCTTTTTGAATTGTGGCACCCAGAACTGGACACAATATTCCAGGTGGGGCCTGACCAGAGCAGAATGGAGTGGCACTATTACTTCCCTGGATCTAAACGCTATACTTCTATTGATGCAGCCTAAAATCGCATTGGCCTTGCTAGCTGCCACATCACACTGTTGACTCATGTTCAACTTGTGGTCTACTTGGACTCCTAGATCCCTTTCACATGTAGTTTCATTCAGCCAGTTGTCCCCCATCCTATATCTGTGCTTTTCATTTTTCCGCTCTAAGTGCAGTACCTTACATTTCTCCGTGTTGAATTTCATTTTGTTAGCTTTGGCCCAGTTTTCTAGTCTTTTCAGGTCATTTTGAATTTTGATCCTGTCCTCTGGAGTATTAGCTACTCCTCCTAATTTGGTGTCATCTGCAAATTTGATAAGTATTCCCCCAATTTTGTCCTCCAAGTCATTGATAAAGATGTTGAATAGAACTGGCCCAAGGACAGAGCCTTGTGGGACCTCACTGGTCACTTCTCTCCAGGATGAAAAGGAGCCATTGTTGAGCACCCTTTGCATTCGGTCGGTCAACCAATTACAAATCCATGTAACAGTTGATGGGGAAAATTTATTTCCAGATAATTCAAAAAATGCTTTCCTCCTTTCACTGAGAGACAAGACACTATCTCCCTTCCCTTTCCCAATGTTGCAACTTTTCATGTTTTTATTAACCTTCTCTAGAACCTTAGCATTCAATGTAATTCTCCCTTGTGCTCGACAATATCAACATTGAAACACTAGTAAACCAAGTGAATGTAGAGGAAACTTTCCAACATGCTTTCTTCTTCCACTTCTCAATCTTGCTGTTTTTGCAACTGTTTGGGATAGAGTAGACCTTTCCCAGCAGAACAACCTATTTGTTTAGTGCACACAGAGTTTTTTTTTAAATAAAAATATTAAAAGGAGGCATTCTGCAAGTGAGCAAAAGGGAAACTGGGCAGAACTATCCTAAGAATAGGAAGGGGATAAGGGACCTGCTTTGATCATCACAATGCATTTGATGACCAGACATTTCTTTTAAAAAACCAAATACTTTAGAATGCTGTGAAAAGGGAGGAGAAATAAGCCAAAACATGGTGTGATTGGGACTAGGTCATGTGAATTTTCAAAAAATAAAATTGATAGGTACAGTGACAAATACCACAACCCACCAGAACACTTATTCCATTTTAAAGAGTCTTGGAAGTAATACAGAATACATTTTGGAAAAGTGTATGTGTATGGAATTGAGTAGTATCGCAAAGCTCCCTTTAGTCCAGCATATTTGTCCTTGTGGGCGAGGAGAGATGCAAGCTGATCTTTGTATAGGGTCACCAGAGCAAAAGATTTTGTCCCCCTTTTAACCTTTGATTTCAAACAAATAAAACTGATTGATTGATTGATTCATCTAGCAATCTAAGCTAAACCAGGAAGTTGAATGGCTGAAAGTTTTCAACCTACTAAGCTCCTGGAAGTGGTTTTCACTTGCAGTTAGTAGTTTCAAACATGTTATGTTCTCAGGGATTGCCATTTAGATTGACAAATGCAGTCTTTGGAAAAGACTTTGCACCAAGTAAAACATTCCATGAAATTTGTGACAGAAAAAAAATTATGTCATCCTAAACCTGGAAAGAGTAGCTGGAGGAAAATACAGAGGGGGGGGACTTCCCTCCAAGGATCATTACCATCCCCATTATCACTCAAGAATTACGAGCTGTGAGAAGAGGAGTATTTTCTGGATCGAACACTTGAGCTTGTTACTGCTTTTTAGAAGAAGAAAGATTATGCACATATTTGCTTATGTTCAGAAACCTTGTGAATCACACACTGTTACAATCTGCATTTTATAGGAAAGGAAGGAACGTGATTTGGTTCAAATCCACAAAATAAATATACACCTCCAGATATGACAGTGGAGAGGTGTGAGCAGCTTTTTCAGCAATTCAGTGCTCCCTGGTGGCATATGCCCAAGAAAAAGTTCAAAGAGATGAAAGAAATTAACAGAATGGCTCTATGAGACGAAGGATATAATGGGAGGTTAATGTGAAAGTTTTACAGTCCTCAGAGCAGAGCAAATTGGTTTGAGAGAGAGGTTATCGTCTTAAATGTTAAGATCATAAAGCTGAAGAGTTCCCTTGATTTATAATCAATTGCACATCACTAATGTAAATTCTAGGTAACTGCAGTGGATCATTCTACACTGAATTAAATGTTATCTACCAATATGGCATTAATAAAACATGGTAAAGTTTCATTGATGAAGAACCATTTGAAATGGTACCATATGTAAACTGAGTTGGACTGGCATCCGGTAAGATGACAGGTAAGTTTTAAAATGGTTTTTGACAACTTATTGTGCATGAAGTAATAAAATATGAAAAGGACAGCTTTAGAGTCTATCAGGATGCATGTATGCTCACAATAACCTCAAGACTGTATTATTGTAAAAGGTTTTCTTTGAGAGACTGCAGATTGAAGATATCACAGAACATGGAAGGTCACCTCCCCATGGCACTGAGTTGTAAGTGACACTTTTTTATGGTGTATTTGTCTGCTAGGCAGAATTCAGCTCACTAGGTCTGGGAAGTGAGGCTGTAAATGGCACAATTTCTATTTTATTTTATTTTTATGTTGCCTTTCTCCTAAATTAGACTCAAGGTGGTTCATAAAAGCAATTTTTAAAACAGAATTAAAAACACCACATTAATATAACAGGTTAAAAATAAAATAATTAAAAACATATGTTATTGTTTTTGTTGTGTGCCATCAAGTTGTCTCTGACATATGGCAACGTTAAGGTGGGCCTATCATGAGGTTTTCTTGGCAAGATTTGTTCAGAGAAAGTTTGCCATTACCTTCCCCTGAAACTGAGAGCATGCAACTCACTCATTGGATCACTCATTGGATTTTATGGCTGGGCTGGGCAACAAACCATGGTCTCCAGAATTGAAGGCCAACACTCAAACCACTATGCCATGATTGCTCTCCAGCACGTTTAGTAAAAACATAATAAGCTAAAAATATAAACCATTAAAAATGTACAAAACTCAGTACACCAATAAGAAGCCTCCCTGGGTGCAATTACATATTAAAAGCCTGTTTGAAGAGGGGGAAAAATTGCCCGGTGGAGAAAAAAGAGCAAGAAGGAAGGCAGCACAGCCTCTTACAGAATGGAGTTCAAGAAGGTGAGAGAGGCCACTGAGAAATTTCTCTCTCGTCTCCTCACCAAGCATGCCTTTGATGGTGGCAGAAAAAAGAGAAATTTTCCTTTGGAGATCTTAGAGTTTGGGCAGGTTCATATGAGGGAGATACAATCTATAGAGGTCATAGCCAGCACTTTGAATTGTGCTACAAAACAACCTTTAGCCAGTGAATTTGGCTCATCTCTCAAGCAGAATCGTACCAATGTGTTGGAGAGGATACAGTGTCTGAGGCAC
The DNA here is from genome assembly GCF_019175285.1 of Sceloporus undulatus. Lineage (NCBI taxonomy): Eukaryota > Metazoa > Chordata > Lepidosauria > Squamata > Phrynosomatidae > Sceloporus > Sceloporus undulatus. The sequence continues at coordinate 199,364,697 of NC_056522.1, read as the reverse complement.
GCTTTACATATGTGGACTAGCTGCCAAAAGGCAGCCCAATTTTTAAAATAGTGTTCAGTTTTTTTAGCTGACATGACAAATCAACATCTAAAGCACTGCAAGGCACTTATGTTATTAACATTTTCCTAGGCCCCAATGCTAACATAAATTGTAAGCTATTAATCTCAATCATGTTGGCTGCCACTCGACTCAAAAATAGTGCAAAACCGGAGAACCTTGAAAGGTTTATCTTTCAGGGGCTATCTGGATAGAGTTTGGGGCTTTGCCCTTTTGGATAAATTGATGCATCTGTTAAAGGTGGTTAAAGGCTAAAGGACGCAACATTTCTGAAGAACTTTGGTACCTTTTTATTGTTTATTTAAATGACAGTGGTTCATCATTTGGCCCTCCTCAACAAGCACTGAAATTCTGAAAATCTTCTTTTAACTAGGAAATGTATTCTCTTATATGAGGTAGTCATGCTGGCCACGCAGCATAATGCAATAGAATACAAAATACACTAAAGAGAAATACTTTTATTGCTCCAACAATACCAACTAAAAAGCACAAAATGCATCTTACAGCCTTTTGAAGCTTCACTGGCTTCTTCATCAGGCAAAGATGTTAAAAATCAAACAGAAGAAAAGTGATTATGTTAGAGTAACAGACCTACATTTTGCCTCAGATCTTACTTCTGCTGTCAGTTAAGATAGTCTAGAAATATTTCAGTGCACTTCTTCACCATGTGAGGACCAAGGACAAAGGGCAAAAAGGGACAGGTAATAAAATTTCTACTCCATCAGCAACTGAAAAGTGATTTCCCTTGATACACAAGCTGTCCTGTCCTCTGTGAAGCTAACTCCCTCTTTCTTAGGCAGAAGACATTGAATTTCTCACAATGTTCTTGTATTGCCACATCTAGAAAAATGTATAGGTGCTGTAGAGCCAGCATGGAGTAGTGGTGTGAGTATTGGATGACTGGAGATTAGAATTTAATTTTCTGCTTGGCCATGGAAACCCATTGGGTGACCTGAGTGATCACACCCAGAAAACCCTGTGATAGGTTCACCTTAGAGTCTCCACTTGAAGGCACACAACAGTGTTAACAGGACCCTGTTAAGTGATAACAAAAATAATATCTGAGGCAAAATGCAGACCTGTGACGCTAACATCATCACTTTCTTCTCCTATATGATTTCTTCTCTTGCCTTAAGAATATGGCAGAAATCCCCTCTAGCTGACTTCTTGTGTGGACTTCCACTGATCACACTACTCAGACTGAACACTGATGAGATGTACTTTGTGCTCTGAGATCCACACATTATCATACAGCTGTGAAAATATCTGACAACTTAAGGATATTTGAAATGTGTATGAAAAGTATTTCCAATGTAAGCAAAAATAGCACAAATGATGAGAATGCATTCAAGCAATTGACATAATTTTAAAATGCTTCACTGCTGCTGTTCTTTCTTCTAGGAGCCACTTACCTGCAATGTTTCCTTCATTTCCCCCCCACACACACACACACATACTTTTGTGTTATTTTTCTCCTTTTTATACATTGTAACTTTGCACATATATGTTAAAAACTAAATTTAAAAAACAAACAAACACTGGTTAGCTGCAATCTATAAATTCTGGCTATTTGTTCCCCCTACTATGGCCTGCAAAACTCCAGAGGAACACATTTTAGGCCTGTCCAAATAGTTGTGAAGAAGAGACATCTCTCAATACAGAAAATGTCACTTGGGATTTCCTAGGAAAGAGTTTTCAGCCAGCAGAGAGGGAAAGGTAGTTGAAGGAAGCTGGCTAAGAAATTTAGCCAATACACATTCAGGTTTTATAACGTTATAAACAATTGCACAACCAGAGATCTCTTTTGTGTCTTTGCCCACCACTGTCTCTGGAGACCACACCTTCTTGTTTAAAAACAATGCAGTAGTACATGTTCTAAGAATCTTAGGCTGCATCTGCACTGCAGAAATAATGCAGTTTGACACCATGGCTCAATGCTATGGGATTCTGGATTTGTAGTTTTCTGATACATTTAGCCTTCCCTGTCAGAGAGCTCTGGTGCCACAACAAACTACAAATCCTAGGATTCCATAGGATGGAGCCACGACAGTTAGAGTGGTGTCAAATGGCATTGTTTTTGCAACACAGGCATTCTGACGGTATGGTAGAATCGTGTGAGAACTGGCCATGTGTCCTTTTTCTGTCTGCAGCAATTCTAACCTCAACATGCATCATTAGGAAACTATTTTGTAATGCATGATTCATTTACATCTTTATTCCCCTTTTACAAGTATACCCCACCCATGAAGGGTATGGAAGATACAGTTTTAAATACATAAAAGTATTTCATGACAGAAAATATTTGAATGAAGAACATTGTATAAATAATTCACAAGCATCCCTGAGAATCTGCCCCCCAAAAAAAGGGAGGGAGCAAAAGGGAAAGGTGGAATAATGCTTCTGCAAATAACAGCCATCTTGAATCACAGGAAAGATTATGGCTTTTCATCTTTCAGATATGCATTCAGCACCAATCCAGAACAAGAAAATGGGGTGCAAGCTTTTGGTTGAACTCTTGTAAATCCCAGCTATCCAAGCATCACATCTCTTGATCATATTTGAGTTGTTTGCAAATAGTTATCTGTCACTCCCTTTAGCAGCATGGACTGTCAGACCTGTTCAGCTCTTCTGTCAGTCTATCATTTTCACACCCTTCTGTAGCTGACCTGAAAGGATGGTATAAGCCACCAATACTTGCAGATTTAATGGACTGGGAATGTTCAAATAGAAATCTTTCAAGACAATTTCCTCAATATGCTTTAGCCTTAGATTTGTTGATGTTCTTTAACAATGTATATGTCTGTGCAGTAGCTTTAAAGGGGCCAAATGGAATGTTTCTTTTGTTCATGAACCTTATATGTACCCTTTTCGGACTATGAAATTACTATAATTCCTTCTATTTCAGATGTTTAATGGTGACTGTCATTCTTTGTGTAAGCAAACAGCTTCATGGAGAAGAGAGAGGTATTAGGCTACTTCTGCGAGCAGACCCAGTCAAAATTCAAGATTTGCAAAATTGAGGGCTCCCCTAAAAGAGGGGAGAATGAAAACAGTATTCTGTATCTTGAGGAGCAGGGGCTAAGAAGCAAGGATATAGGATCCTGGAAGAAGGTATGGCTAATTCACTGAAATAAGGAATAGGAGCACATTACACTGCAGCATATTGTTGCAGCTCTCACTTTTTGATCACCTTGATATACACAGTGACTAAGACAAGTATAAAAGTCACAATAAAACTATAATAGGAAAAAATTAAAATTAAAGTACAAGTGTCATGATAATCAACATCATGAAATAAAAACAGTGCTTGTGAATAGGTGTTTTTTTCTGTGGTGGTGGTGGTGGGGGGTCGGGCTATGTGGCCATGTTCTAGAAGAGTTTATTCCTGGTGTTTCGCCAGCATCTGTGGCTGGCATTTCCAGAGAATGACAGAATTTTCTCTTTAGTGAGGACTACCCCTCGGTGACACCCCCCGCTGTGGGTATCATCTGCACACACACACACACCCCTATGATACTACTGCCCCAATGGATTTCTCCAGTTGCCTGTATCAACACACACTACAACTGGAAGAGTGCTGCAGTTGTCTTTTCCCAGCATCCCAATCTGCCTTGGAAGCTTTTTGGTTAGAGCACTGCCTGCCTTAAGAGGTACGTTTTGGGAGAGTGGTATCAGCAAAGTAGCTATAATAGAGTTCCTTTGTCATAGTTACATAGGATTATTCAGGATCTCAGTTATAAGTATTACAAAACAAAACAAAACACCTAATCATCAACAATACATAGCACAGAGTAAAATGTCTCCAATTTCACCCAAGGCATAGAGAAAAATAAATGCTTTTAACTAGATGTCCAAACTCACCAACCAACCCTCACTAAAGAGAAAATTCTGTCATTTTGAGACTAGCAGTAAGAAGCCTAGGATTATATTACTATTCACTGTACCACAGATAGTGGTAGAATATGGATCAGTTCCTCCAAAGGTCTCAGTATGGGGGTAGGCTGTTATTGGGGGAAGGTGGTCCTTAAGATATCCTGGTTCCAGAACATTTAGGGCTTAAAGAGTAAGAATCTTGATTTAGGTCCAGAAGCTAACTGGTGCTAGAGACTAGCTATAATTATAGGATTAGAATCAGCATGGTTGTTAAGAGTGTGACCTGATTGTTAAGATTCTTGACAGTTGCATACTGAGGCCTTAATCAAAGGGCTAATCCCAGCTAGAGTTTGGGACTAGAGTAAACTGGTGCTTCCACCTGTCTAAATTTGACATGGGCAGTCCTGATTAATCCTTTCTCATCCCACTGTTTCAGATGCTTTTAAAATGTCCCAGTTTCTCTCTCTCCTCCTTTCCACGTTCCCTTACGTCAGTTGCTACAAACTACATTGCTGCAAACTGGGCTGACATTGCACAAGAGCCTTCTTAGCAAGAAGACCCAAAAGGATGCTGTGATCAGTCCAGAAGGGCCAAGAAGAAAAATGTGTAGCTTGTTATACAATACCTGCCGCCAGATATCAACCTGTCACAGCAGTGAATCTTGAGCAAAGGAAATAACCAGAAGTAAATAGCCAAATTCTTCTTATCATAAATACACATCCACTTCTTACATATTGCAAAGAATATCAGCCTACCCAGATGTAAAACAGCTTGCTCCTCTGAACAACCTAAACAGTATATCTGATTTAATGCTTAGGCTTGCTAATCTTTTTTGACAGCAAGCAAAATAAGAGGCATAAGCCAATGAGTCCAAAGAAGAGAACCGTTATTGCTTCCGACACTCATAATGTGCTTTATTGTTTAATCAAGATTAACTAACCTGTGTTTCTTCATCAACACAACTATCATTCAAGAGGGACAATTAAATATAAAGGTATGCAACGCCTTAGCCTAATATAATTACCAGATTAAATTGCCATGGGCATTAGCTGGTTGGAGACACCTTATTTGTACAGTCAGGCTAAGGTAATAGTGACATCCTCACTTTCTTCCAATTAGGGACCCTAAATCAGGATAAAAAGAAAATTGCTTGGTGTAATGCTGCAGTCAGATGGTCAAGCTGAAAAGACTGATTTTATCAGCATCTGTCTTAGCCAACTGATTATAGTACTGCTGAAAAACACTTTATTCAGTTGTACAGAAGACAAAGTACAACCTTTACTCCCTTGCCCCAACTACAACCACCTCCTGGAGCAGCAAATTCTGTATTGTATAATTTTTTAAAATTTTATTTTATTTTGCTATTCTTTATCTGTCTGTCTAGATAGAGAGATGGACAAATAGATGCTTTTCAGTCAAGAAAGCTCCAAGTGCAGTCTGTACAGATAAACAGATAAAGAAATCAGAAACAAAAGGAAAAGGAATTGTGGCAGGAAAAGGAGAGATTAAAATAATAAACCACATCACAGTTACAAATGTATTGCTGTACCCAGCAGAAATCAAGACTTTAAAGACACAGGAAGCCAAGCATTTTTAGTCCATTATTCAAAACAACTGAGTGGCCCTGCTTCCCATTTCAGGAGACAAGTAACAGAATACTATTTTTAGCCTTTCGATCAAGGATGGGAAGTTTATCCTTTAAATCAAGGATGGAAATTCCTGATATTTTTGAAGTGCCAGTCCCAGAGACACTGGCTATGTGGCCTGAGCTGCTGGGACATTTAATCCAACAACACATAGACGCCCACATAATTCCTACTACTATCTTAAAGCATGTACTGCAAGAGTAGCCCTATTCAGGCATTATGTTTGAATGAAGTACAAGACAATAGGTTGAGTCATGGGACTTTACACATTAGACCTGACCTCACCATTCTTGTTCCTGTCCTTTAATTCCCAAACCTCCTCTTGTGGAGTTCTGGAGGTTTGGAGCAGGGATAAGGTTTCTGCTATCATTCATATAACCCTCCATATGACTACAGCTTCAGTAGTTTCAGACCTTCCAACTCAACATGACTAGGAGGTAGAGTTGGTGTGCTTGAGAATATATTTGGGAGGACAGTATAAATATCTTCATCTCCTTTACAATTTTTCCAGTACTCTATTCAAACAGAACAACAGAATAGGTCTAAACTGCTGGTCTAATATAGATAATATTCGAGACTAATACAGAATAGGTCTAAATAGATGTTTGCAACTAGTGCTTGTTATTATTGTCTTTAATTTGTTGTTGATGCACTTCACTAGCCACATAATGCTGAAATACATCTCCACTTTAAACTTTTTAAAAGACAATGCATTTCTGTAAGAGTTGAGGGGAGGCAAAATGGCATTTGTATATTCTGTTTTCCAAACTGAGCTGCCTCACTGGCATAATCTGCTACAGGTCAGGTAATGGGATGGATCAAGTTGTAGGTATGTGCAACAGGGGTGGCAGAAACAACACTCTCCCACGGCAACTCTTCCATGAAAATTCTGCACAGACCATCACAGGATTATGCTAAATAAGATGAGTGTAGCACAGGGGTCGGGGGTGTTTGCAAAACCAGATGGAGGCACCTTCCATGAGCAGAGCCCTTCCATCAAGAAAGGGTGAGCCTTCTGGGGCCTAACTGAGAATTCAAGAAACTCCTATGGTTGATGTCGAAGCACAGGCTGCTGAAAAGAAATAATATTCAAACTGCTGAGAACCACAGAGAAAGCATTATTCCAATATAGTTGAATATCACCATGAAGTAAGAGATGAAATCTAAATGATCTGGACATCTGCTTTCTGAATTCCCAAGATGACATACAAAAGGAGAACTCATGCATCACTCAGTAGAATGCCTGGGCTCCAAATAAAATGACAGTGCCTGTCTCTCCCTGAGGAAAAGATGAACAAGCTTCTTCTCTGTATATTATGGTGAAACCATACAAAGAGAATACAAGGAGACTCGCTTAAGCACATTTACAGCTATCTGGCCTTTTAGACATCTGCAGTGAAAAGTCCAAAAGGACCTCTTAAGTTAATACAGGTATATCTTCACTACAAAGATTCAGTAGTTTGACACCACCGCTTTTAGTGCACATCCTTTGCCCAGAAATTCTCTGCCAATGAATCCCCACACTGTAAAGTGGAGCTACACTTGCCAGAGTTCCTTAGAGACAGTGGCATCACTGCAGTTAGTTCAACAGGGACAAGGGGACTGGACTGCCCTGCCCTCCCTCCTGCTGCCTCATTCACCTCTCCCCCAGCCAGCAGGCAGCCAGTTGCCCCCCCAGCCAGACTGCTGCTGAGGGGGACAGCGTTGTGGCCTTTGGAGTGTCCATTCATTGTCTGGCATGGATCCTCATCCACCAGCCACACCAGTAGGTAAAACCCACCACCACAACAACAACAGAATCCACTGCTACAGAGTCATGCTGCAGCTTCTGGAGGATCCATTTAGGGTTTGGCATGGCTGCTGTGATGTGTGAGCTGGACAGTGAAAAAACACAGATAGGGAGAAAATAAATTCATTTGAGATGTGTTGCTGGAAAAGAGTGCTGAGGACAGCCAAAAAAACCCAAAAAACAAACAAACAAACAAATGGGTCCTACAGCAGATCAAGCCTGAACTCTCCTTGGAAATCAAGATGATCAAACTGAGGCTGTTGTGCTTCAGCCAAATCATGAGAAGGCATGACTCACTCAAAAGATAATAATGCTAAGAAAGGTGGAGGGAAGTAGAAAGAGAGGAGGACACAAGCTAGCTAGACTCAATTAGGGAGGTCATGGGCATGAACCAACAAGAATTAAGCAGTGCAGTGGAGGATAGGATGACTTGGAGATGTTTCATACACAGGGTCATCATGAGTTGGAGCCAACTCGAAGGCAATTAACAACTACAACAAATTACTGCTGGAAGAGTGGGAAAGGGAGGCAAAGCCTTTTCTCACTTGCCCAGCAGCTACACCAGTCCCACTGAGTGTTAACATTCTATCAGTTGTACACCCCACTCTGGAGTGTACATCCAATACAGTCATCACTCCCTAGTGACACCTCTGCCTGAAAAGAGGGAGTGATCATGAAACAGATTTATGTCTGTGGTATAGATGAGTGATCTACAGTCAGTTTGCCTAGGCAGCCTTCCTTCTTATATTTTAGTTTGAGCCATGGACAAGCAGGCACCAAACAGACATTGTAGAGTAACAGACTGCCACTAACAATAATATTATGCTTAGAATTAACTGTCAGTGTGAAATTTTAGACAGAGGGCTTGACTTTGCATGTCAGAGATCTGGGTTCAAAATCATCTTCAAGAAACATTCTGGCTTCACTAGACAAAGAGCATTCTTCCAGGAAGGTCAATATCACACTGCACTGTATTAGCTCTATTATTCCACTTTTACTGCTATAGCTGCCTCCTGTAGCATTCTGGGATTTGTAGTTTAGTAAGGAGTAAGAGCTCTCTAAATGCCTCTCCATAAATTGCAAATCCCAGGAGGCAGCCATAGCATGAAAAAAATAGTGCTATAACAGTGTAATGTAATATTGTCCTTTGCCAACACAGTGCCCTCTAGATACGTTAGATGATGATGATGATAATGATATTATTTGTATCCTGCCTTTTTTTCCAGCTGAAGATTCAAGATGGCTTACAACAGATTTTTTTTTATAGCTAAAAATTCACACAATACAAAAGTTAAAAAGTGCTTAAACTATCAAAACATTAAAACTATAAGAAACAGGAGCAGCAAAACAAAAATAACAAATGGAAAGTCCAGCATATTGCTTAGTAGGAAGGGCCTTGTACAATCAGTCCTCCAAGGCCTGTTGAAAGAGAAAAGTCTTCACCTGTCTTTGGAAAGGGAGTAGGGAAGGTGCCATCCTCACCTCTCTGGGAAGGGAGTTGCAAAGCATGGACTGGACTACAGACCCCACCATCCCAACCAGTAAGAAATTACTAAGGTTCTGTTGGCCGGGGATGGTGGGAACTGTAGTGAACCCTATAGGAAAAGACCAGGTTGACATAGAGTGCTGTACGATTTTGAAAAACCAGTACTATAGATGTTCATATGCCCTTGCATGCCGTTGATATAGAAAACCTAATTCTTCAGAAAAAAGATTTGTACCCTTGTTTTCGTCTTTCTTACTACTGACATTCATTATGGAAATTTTTCTTTTTGACCCACAATCCATTATAGCAAACAATATGACTGGCTTCTGCCGGGAGGCACCCTGGTGAGGACCCATTATGCTTAGAGAGTCTAACATCAAAAAGATGGACTAGTGACACTTCAGAGATCACAGCTAATGTTATATAACAATTCTCTGTAGGTGTTTTAAATCCTATAATGGTTTGGAGGAGGAGGAATGATAATAATAATAAAAAAGGACACGAAAAGGAGGGTATCACATCGTAGGGGTCCCTGCAATTTTCTGGCATTACATGACTTTTGAAATACTGTTCATGAGAAAATTGTTTTGCACAAAGGATCACAAATGCCAGCTTAAGTTGAGATAAAAGGAGAACCTGAAAGAACATTTTTCTCTTCAAAGGGTGGCCACTGTACATGTGAAATGGGGAGGGCAGGAGAGAACTGAATATGTTAACTGCAAACCTTTTGTTAAAATGAGATTTCAAGGGAAATCATCTATTTTTATCCTCAGTGTTCTTACTTTCCATCTCTCATTTCCACCATAATTAGCAAGCAATTAAAAATAAAGGGTTTCATATCGGCAAATAAGTATTTTTAAAGAAAGCCAGAATATCAATGATCTCATTTAAATTGAAGATAATTATCATATTCACGTGAAATGCAAGGGACCAGGGACATTTTATGCAACATGGGGTTGTGGGGTTTTGTTTGTTTGTTTGTTTGTTTGTTTGTTGGCTTTTTTAACAGTGCTGTTTATTTACAGAGATCACACCTGAGAGAATGAGGGCTGGTCATCCTTAAGACTCAAACTACAGTTTTGTAGCCATAACTGGAACTAGACTAGCAAAATGAAGTGCCAGTTGGACAGAATCTGTATGCATATATTTATTTGTACAGCAGTATCCATATATTAACAAAGATGATAATCCTGCACATCACTAGTGGGTGCTCAAATCCTACATCCCTGTGAAACCAGTCTAGGAGTACTTTCTCAGCAACCAGGAAGCACAGAAACAGAAATTGCTAATTAGGGCCCAATGAGACATGATATTAACTATATGGATATTAACTGTAAGGCTTGGGTCCACACAGTCTAAAAGACTGTATCTCCCTGTATGACTGTGTTTTGAGTTTTAAGATCTAAAGGGAAGGCTTTTTTTTTTAGTCTCACCACCATCACAGGCATGTTTGGTGTGAGCCTTCTCAGTAGCTACTGCCAGATTGTAGAATTCCCTCCAACAGGTTTGGTTCCTTTCCTTTTGCTAGAAGACTAAGACCTTCTTATTCAAGTTGGCCTGTCATTTAAAATCTATGTAACAGAAAAGGTTGTGTTTTTATCTTTTTTTAATTATAATCTGTTTTTATATTGTTTTAATCTTCTGCTTTTAATTTAACTGCTATTTAATTCTCTTTAACTTTAATATAAATTGTGTTTTGACTGTTTGTTGTTAACTCCCTTTATATTGGCGCCAACCCATGGTGGCCCAATGGATAAGACATATCTAATCTGGCCTATGCTCTATTGCTCTGCTCAGGTCCTGCAGATTCAGGCCCATGACCTCCCTGACTGAGTCTATCCATCTGGCATGCAGTCTTCCTCTTTTTTGTCTTCCACTTTCAATAGCATTATTGTCTTTTCTAATTAATCATGCCTTCTCATGATGTAGCCAAACTATGACAGCCTCAGTTTCATCATCTTGGCTTCCACCTAGAGCTCAGGCTTGATCTGTTCAGGGATCCATTTGTTTCTCTTTTTGGCCACCCATGGTATCTGCAGCAACCTCCTTGTGAGAACTTCTGACCAAGAAAACTCTGTGATGAGAGAAGTTTGACTGTACCTTGTTTTTTAAATGCGGTAGGCTGCCTTGACTGTTGCATAGGCAGAATGATGGAATATAAATCAATCAATCATATATTTACAAAGAAACAGTATCCACAGAAAATCAGTGGCCTAAATCCAATTGCTTGTCCTACATAGAGTAAACCCATGAAATCAATAGGATTTACATAAGTATTGCTTTAGATTTAGTAGGTATACAGATTTGGTGGGTCTACTCTAAATGAGTTATGGCCACTGGATATAAAGTCATAGAATGATCAGTGTTTCCTGTGAAGGACAGCCAGTCATGAATTATATATCCCAGCATGGGCAAGATCTTGAAATATATGCATCATTTGATCCCTGGAATTCCTGCTAAATTCTAACATTAGGAGCAAGCAGCATACTGGTCAGAATGCTAGTGTTAATCTCAAATGGAATAGAGCCTGTGAAGCAATAGAATTTATTTAAGTGTTGACTTTCCCTTCAACAATTAATTCCATGGATCTATTCTAATTGGGACTAATCAATATGATCCCGGCAACTATGGTCAGCATACTGTTAGAGACATAACTACTGTATGTGTAAATGTGTTTTACTCATGCATTTGTCTCTTTTTGGATGGAGCAGAAGGAGCTATGCTTTAGCCCTTTGAATTCTGTCCAACCTCAATCCCTAGTACTTGTAGTTAGGGATGTAAAGAATATTCTCCAAAATTCGAAAATTAGGAGAAAAATTCCAATTTCGACAAATTCTATAACATGTTAGAGAGGAGAAATTCTGAGTAATTCTCGACCAATGAGTAAGAATTTTATTTTTAATAATTTCAAAATGAAGGGAAGAGAGTTTTTTTAGTCTCACCACCATCACAGGCATGTTTTGTGTGAGCCTTCTCAGTAGCTTACTGCCAGAATTGTAGAAATTCCCTCCCAACAGGAGGTTTGGTTCCTTTCCTTTTGCTAGAAGACTAAGACATTCTATTCAAGTTGGCCTGTCATTTAAAAGCTATGTAACCAGAAAAGGTTGTGTTTTATCCTTTTTTAATTATAATCGTGTTTTTATTGTTTTTAATCTTCTGCTTTTAATTTAACTGCTATTATAATTCTTCTTAACTTTATATATAAATTGTGTTTTTGACTGTTTGTTTGTTTAAACTCCCTTTATATTGATGCCAACCCATGGTGGCCCAATGGGATAAGAAACTATCTAATCTGGCCTATGCTCTATTGCTCTGCTCAGGTCCGATGCAGATTCAGGCCCATGACCTCCCTGACTGAGTCTATCCATCGTGGCATGCAGTCTTCCTCTTTTTGTCTCCCACTTTCAATAGCATTATTGTCTTTCTAATTATCATGCCTTTCTCATGATGTAGCCAAACTATGACAGCCTCAGTTTTCATCAGTTGGCTTCGCCACCTAGAGCTCAGGCTTGATCTGTTCAGGGATCCATTTTGTTTCTCTTTTTGGCCACCCATGGTATTTGCAGCAACCTCCTTGCGAGAACTCTGACCAAGAAAACTCTTGTGATGAGAGGAGTTTGACCTGTACCTTGTTTTTTAAAGTGCGGTAGGCTTGCCTTGACTGCTGCATAGGCAGAATGAGGGAACTATAAATCAATCAATCACATATTTACAAAGAAACAGTATCCACAGAATCAGTGGCCTACAAATCCAATTGCGTGTCCTAGTAGAGCCAAACCCGCATGAATCAATAGGATTTACATAAGTATTGCTTTAGATTTTAGGGTATACAGATTTGGTGGGTCTACTCTAAATGAGTTATGGCCACTGGATATAAACTCATAGAATTATCAGTGGTTTCCTGTGCCTGTGAAGGACAGCCAGTCATGAATTATGTATCCAAGCATGGGCTCAAGATCTGAAAGATATGCATCCATTTGATCCCTGGAATTCTGCCCTAAATTCTAACATTAGGAGGCAAGCAAGCCATACTGGTCGGAATGCTAGTGTATGCTCAAATGGAATAGAGCCTGTGAAGCAATAGAATTTATTTAAGTGTTGACTTTCCCTTCAACAATTAATTCCATGGATCTATTCTAAGTGGGACTAATCAATATGATCCCGGCACACTATGGTCCCAGCCATACTGTTAGAGACCATAACGTACTGTATGTGTAAATGTTGTTTTACTCATGCATTTTGTCTCTTTTTGGATGGAGCAGAAGGAGCTATGCTTTAGCCCTTTGAATTCTGTCCAACCTCAATCCCTAG
>NC_056522.1:199331065-199347922 GCF_019175285.1 Sceloporus undulatus | reverse complement strand
TCAAGGTTTCTCTGACCGAGGAGAAAAATATGGGTTTCTCCAATCACTACTTGTAGTTGCCAAACCACAGGAGGGGCTGCTTTTACTGTTGCTTGCTGATAGAGAGATGTGGGAAGGCAGTGATTCAGGTAAGAAGAAGATGCAGGTGCTGAGGGCTCCAAGAGGAAAGAAATGGAGAGTGCATTCCATTGGTGAATGAACTCGTTTCTTTCTCCCTTCAGGCTAAGATCAGCTGCTTCTTCTTCATCTGAACTGTTTCCAACCTTCCTCTCTTTTCCAGCAGCAGCAGTAAGAAACCTCCTGGGGTTTGACAGGTTGGGGAGGACTCAGAACTGTGCACACAGAGCACTACACACCTTCTGCTCAGTGTAGGATCTCAGCCAATGTGTAATACAAAACAGGGAGTAATGGCTTTGCATTGCTTTAATTACAGTATAGTTACAGTATGTCCCCTTCCTTGTCCTTCTGCCGGCAGGTTAAAACCTTCTTATGCAGGCAGGCAGACTTTTAAAACAAAAATGTTTTCAAAGGACTGGCTTGGTGTGTTGTATAGTTTTAAGTGTTAAAAACAATTTTAACTTTTTAACTGAATTTTAATTCTTCTAATAAGCAAATCTATTTTAATATTGCAACCATTTAATTTTGTTTTAATGTATCACTTTTCTATGTTTTTAACTGTATTGTTCTTTTAATGTTGTGAGCTGTTCTGGGTCCCAGTTCTGGGGCAAGAGTGGGATATAAATAAATATAATAATAACAATGACCCATCCTCCTGCATGGAAACACCCAGCATCAGTACTTTCCAAGGTTGTTATGCAATGTTTTCATTTCTATTGTCTTTTAAAAAGTGCAGAATAATTTTCATATATTGATGAATCTGTAACAGAACTGCAAGATGGGGAGGGTGGGGTAAGACTGTAGCAACCACTACATGTCTCTGAGCAAGTAGACTCAATTCTATGAAAGCTCATGCTACCAACTTCTATCTTTCAGTTAGACCCAAAGGTGCTGCAAGATTCCTTTGCATATTTATTCTCCAGGCTAACACAGGTATGGCTTTAGACAGTGAGATGAATCTGCATAAACAAATAAACATGAAATCTGTTCACATGTGTAAATAAATAATATAAATTCTTTCAAGTGCTAGTGAACTCAGTGCCGTTCTTTTTTTAAAAAAAAAAATATATATATATATATATATATAAATCTATTTTCATGGATGGAGCCCCTACTTTTTCAGAGAACCGGAACACCAATAGACAGATTACCCACTGAGTGTTTCAGCCCTCTTGAATCAATAAGGCAATAATTACTCCAATATATTATTTTGCAACAGCTTTCCAGTTTATTTTTTTTTTTTTTATTTTCTAGTTCAATGGGTCAAACTAAATATGAAAGGAAAATGGTTCACATGTAAAAACACTATTCCATTCTTGTCTCCCTCTTTCCTTTCCTTTCCTTCCTCCCACCCCAACCCACACAGTTTGGATTGTGGGTTTCATTTTCCAAAACCAAAGACAACATCAGCCCAGATTTAAAGAATATTTTCCATTCCATCAGTTTTGATGCTTTCTGCCATACATTGAGCCATCTGAGTATATCTGGCCATTTTAACCCTGCAGTTGACACACATTTTTTACCATCTGGTACTTCTTAATTGCTCTGTCTTTATTTTGTTTGCTGTCTGCTTCAAGCTTACTGGAGTGTAAAGAAGGAGATAATTTAAAAAAGAACACTGTGACAAAACCTTATAGGATTTTAAAGGGAAGGGAGGAGAGTAGTATGAGAGAAAATGACTAGGATTTAATGCCGTACAGATTAGTTCCCTGCATCTGCAGGATGGTGAATTGGCTCATGTTTCTTCTAAAAATATTCTCCATAGCAAAATTGATTTTGAAGGTAATTCAAAAGGAAGTTTGTATTATGACATGTCAGTCTAGTATTCCAAGAAAAATAATCGGCCTCTGTGACAAGAGCAATATCTAGCCAGAGTGGAATCCTATGATCAGGTTCACAGTCTGATCTAACATGCCTAAAGCAGAGTTTGAAACCCAGTAATTGGGTACACAGTGAGTCAGTGAGATCTAATGGTTCTGAGTATTGGATTAGGACTTTAGGAGACTAGGGTTCGAATCCCCACTCAACCATGGAAATCTAGTAAGTGATCTTGGCCAAGTCACACTCTATCGCCCTCAAAAACAATTGCAAACTTTCTCTGAATAAATCTTATCAAGAAAACCCTGTAACAACTTCATCTTAGGGTCACCATTCGCTGCAAATGATTTGAAAGCATAGAACAACAATTGGTATGTGGGTAGAAAACAGCTCTTCTACTGATCCCTCTGTCATAATCTTTTAAACATCTCATAGAGGTGATTTCCAGGGTTTAGAAAATTAATCTGGAATAATTGATTACTGTTACAATTCTAAGTGACTTTCACAAAGTAGATCGTTACTATTATACTTACAGTTCTTTACAAGTAACTGTTGATGTTCCTAAATCTCAACAGTAATAAGATAGTTTTAAAAGGTAAGTACATTTAGAGTACACATAGTTGTGGTGATACCTTTCTAAAGGCAAGCAAAGGTCTCAAAATATATCATGCTACCTTTTGAAGCACTCTGGCTTCATCAGAATGGTGAAGAATGGTAAATGGTAAAAGGGGAAGAAGAGTAATGTTGTCAAAGGCTGTTGAAAAACTGCAGAATTAATGCAGATTGACACCACTTTACCTGTTAAGATTTCGTCCTATGGAATCCTGGGATTTATAGTTTGTTGGGACACCAGAGCTCTCTGACAGATAAGGCTAAATATCTGACAAAACTACAAAACTCAGAATTCCATAGCATTGAGCCATGGCAGTTAAAGCAGTGTCAAACTGCATTGATTCTGCAGTACACATACATCTAAGTCACAGTTCTGCATCTTCCTTTAGGTTTGCCTCAGGTAGCATTGAAAGAGAAAGAGTCAATGCAGACAGGAACTTTAGGCCATACATCTGAGACATGATACGGCTTTATGTTCCCAGTCACCTTATGGCCATGGGGTTGTTGCTTGTGGTGCAAGACTTAGTTTCCCCCTGCCCATTTCATTAGTTTTTTTTTTTTAAATACACACAATATAGGAACACAAGGCCAAGAATAAACCCGCACTTGAACTGTGCTACATTCCTCCTACACCATTTTATGAACCTACATTTTATGGCTATAAAAGTTACTAAACTGCTGTTAACACCACAAAGAAAGTAAAGATGTTGTTCCTTTAGTTACAGTCACAAAGGAATGCAGTTATATCTTTGATATGAGAAAAATGAATTAATTCCAACTGTGGATTTTCTTTATGAGAGGTCTCTCAGCTTGAGTGACATTTAGGTAGATGGATTCCATGCACTTGCACAACACATGTAAATATTATACATCCCACACAAATTCACTGGAGATGCAAACAATGTAAAAGGGGTAGAGTGTCGGTGAAATCCTAAAGATGTGGGGGCAAGATGCTAGATAAGCTACTTAGGTAAGTATAATTAACTAGATACAGTCGACCTTCTGTATCTATGAGTTTTGCATCCAAAGTTTCAACCATCCATCTCTTGACACAGGGATGCATTCTATTGCACAGCTCCCAGGCAGTACCCAACCCGGGCTTCTCCCAGACCTTTTAAAAATCTTCTTAAATGTCTGGGAAATGCCCAGGTTAGGTACAGCATGAATACTGCTCAGGGATAGAGCTGTGCAATAGAATCCTTCCCTCGGCATTTAAACCCCTCACCTACTGTGGGGATAAAAAATGGTGCACTAATCTCCATAGTCTTTGTGTTTATGGATCAGTCACAGATTTGCAACACTAGGTTATGAAGCCATGACTGCAGTACTGAATTCTGTAATACTGTAGCCAGGAATTTGACACTGGGTTGGAAAGACAATTTTAAAATATTCAAAAACATAGTAAAAAAATGTCTTAAGGGTTGGAAAGCCATGGTAAAGAAAATCCTAGATTGGTGGTCTTCACAGTTCATGACTTGTTCTGCACAAAATTCACACACGATTTATTTGTGCAGAACACAGCATCCTGCTCAAGAAACATCATTTTATTTTCTGCACAGAAAATAAAGTTTCTTACTCAGAAAGTGCCATTTCCTGCACAAAAATCCATAAGCAAATTTTACATACTGTAGACTGAATAATTTTCCAGGCTTTGTAGACTTCTTCTCATGGGAAGTACTTAACATATTGTTTGCTTCAAGAATGAAATCAGTGAAGAATTCCAGTCTTATTTTGACACCCAAGGTAGTCCTTGTCAGTTTGGATTACCACTGCTCTTACATTTAACCAAATTTATGAGACTGGCACTGCATCCAACTAGTGAAGCCATGTTGGTAGCAGATTGGCTATTACATTCTCAGTTCTAGACTATAATGACTTGTTAATTAATGTATCCAAATTTGATTTGACTATCTCTCAGAGTTAGAGAATGACTTAAGTGAATGTTTCATGGTGTTGACAAGCAAAATCAAAGCCTCTTAATATCACTCTACCTTTGGAATGGAGTTTGCAGCTGAATGGATCTTAGACTTGCATCCCAATAGTTCACTCATATATATGTTCATCTGTTTAATATGTTACATATTAATAATTACATATTCCAAGAGCAAGTGGTGAATTTGTAAGAAAATGAAAGGTTATTGGTCTAAGATTTACATGTTGATTCCAAAAAATGTAAAGGTAGATACTGTAATCTCATCAGAAATGTTTTTACTGGGTATTGTAGATAGAAAATTGGACAGTAAACATAGACATCTTATCTGATATAAAATAGCAGCAAGAACATTGTTTGCTCAAACTTGTATATGTACTGTAGCACTGACAATGGATTGTAAAGTTTGCTGAGTTGAACCAGGTTGTCAAACTGATGTGAACTTTAAAGGGCAAACCAATTGAAGATAATTTTTTGTGGTTTTTTCGGGCTATGTGGCCATGTTCTAGAAGAGTTTATTCCTGGTGTTTCGCCAGCATCTGTGGCTGGCATCTTGACCTGGAAGACCTCTCTTTCGGCCACATAGCCTGAAAAACCCACAAAAAACTATGGATGCTGTCCATGAAAACCTTTGACTTCACAATTGAAAATAATTATTTTTGAGAGATTGGCAATAAGATATTTAATGATGCAATAATTTGTGGCTCTGACTACTAATAATTTTAGTAGTAGGACTAATTATTTGGAACTATAATGGCAGAATAATATATTTTTGTTTTTTTATGCTTTGATGCCTTATGCTTTTCTCTCCTCATTACAGTCTGGACTGGGAGGTCAATGCCCCTTTGTGTTTTAGGGCTATCGCACTGGCCTCCTCTCCAAGTAAATAACACTGTTTTGAAAGGTGCAATGCAAACAAGACAGCTTTCTTCCTTATCACGCATTTGCAATACTTCCGAGCATTGTGGCCTTTGTGTGTGCTAAAAAGCTCTACACTCAGCATTTGGCTGTAGTTCACATGCACACACATATCCCATATCAGAAATGTAAATCTTAA
The DNA here is from genome assembly GCF_019175285.1 of Sceloporus undulatus. Classification (NCBI taxonomy): domain Eukaryota; kingdom Metazoa; phylum Chordata; class Lepidosauria; order Squamata; family Phrynosomatidae; genus Sceloporus; species Sceloporus undulatus. The sequence goes on along the minus strand of NC_056522.1, from coordinate 199,342,388 downwards.
ACAGTTTTGCCTTTAAAGGGGCCCTTTTTTCTTACGTTTGTGTGCACATGTGTGTGTGTGTGCGCGCATGCCTGCTCCCCCCCAAAATTGGTAATTCAGACCTCACTAATTGATAGTAGATGAAAGTCAGCAGCTACTGAGCTACCTATCTGATCTATCCCCATGCAGTGATTAGTAGTGAACCAACAGAAACATCCAGGAAAAAACAAAAAAGGATAACAAATTATTTTATTAAACTGTTTGGCTGCATCTGCACTGTAGAAATAATCCAGGTTGACACCATTATAACTGCCATGGCTCAATGCTATGGAATACTGGGAACTGCAGGGGATTTTTTTAGACATTTAGCCATCAGAGAGCTCTGGCACCACAACAAACTACAATTCCCTGGATTCCACAGTATTGAGCCATGACTGTTAAAGTGGTGTCAAAATGGATTATTTCTGCAGTGTGGATGCAGGCTTTGTGTGTTTTAGTTTTTCTTTACTGTGTCTATGTGTGTGGGGGAGGGGAGCAGTTTTGGCTTCTGACAAGTCAAATAAAAATTAAAAGGTTCAAACTGAAATATTCAGCTGCCTTCTTCTTCTTCTCCCCGATTATATTTTCCCTGGCCATAGGACACCCATTATGGGAATATCACCATAAAAGTAGAATGTAACTTTCACGATACAAACTAAACAGGACAGTTGCAGGAAAGGTGGCCATTGTTGGATATTTTTTTTCTCTTTGTGAAAAACACTCTTTTTAAACAGACTCTCATGGTACAACTATGGAAGATCACAGTCATGTGGGAGGTATCAACTGAAATGATCCCAGGGCTATCATGCTTTGGTGGCTTCATGTGATAAGGCTTTAAGTTTGTGTTTTAGTAGTTTAGTTATATATGTACATTATCATTGTTGTGTGGCTTCAAGCCATTTCCAACCTATGGCAATCCTAAAGTGACCCTATCATGGGGTTTTCTTGGTTTGCCATTGCCTCCCCTGAGGCTGAGAGCATGTGACTTGCTCAAGATCACTCAGTGGGCTTCCATGGCCAAGCTGGGAACTAAACCCTGGTCTCTAGAGCATAGTCCAACATTCAAACCACTATACCAAACTGGCAAATGTACATTATTGTCTCTTTTTCATCTTCTCTTTCTGAATGTTTATGGTTTTGGTTGTGAATTAGATTGTGTTTAAATTAATAAATATATAATAGAAAAAGGAAAAAATGAGTTGGCTTGGTGTCTTACATCCTCTCTGTCCTATTCCTCTCTATTTGTCTGACCCAAACACTACAGATTGTTGGTGTATACAACCTACATCTGGCTTTCCCATGCCACTCAGATTCCTTAAAATCATTTGTAGCTAGGACCTTAGTAAAATACTTACTTCTCAAGTCTGGTTGACAAGTGGAGCCAAAGCATGACACTGAATACTTGGGAAGAAAAATCAAGGGCCGTAGTTGGTAAATAAAGATTAAAAATGAATATATTATAATGGAATACAATTAAGTAGCATTTAAAAGCAAATGAAAACAAATACAAAACTGTTGTGTTTTTTTTTAAAAGATCCATTTTACAGTGTGCCCCCCAGTCTTCATAAGTGTCTTTTATTCTGGCATAGAATATGAACAGTTTAAATAGCTAACACAGAGTGCACTTCTGACCCCCAAAAATCCAACTTCAAATAAAGTAGTGGAGAACCATCAGACAATTACCAGTTTAAAGGCATGTTTTGAGGTTCTTTGATACTTGGAATATATAACATTGATCTGGTCAAACTAGGTGTGATGTGGCATATTCGTCACCATGGCGATTTCTCCTTTGGTTAAAAATAGAGCTTGAAAAAGTTATATTTTTCAACTATAATGCCAAGAATTCCCCAGCCAGTGTCCATAATTTGACTCTGTGAGACAGAGAATTACAAACCTCAGTGTAATCTGCCAATAATTACTGTGCTTGCCATGCAAAGTATTTGCATCTCTCTAGCAAGTGCTTCAGCTCTGATCTACAGCCATTCTGGAATAAAAATTGTGGCCATTTTTTATACCTTTTTCTTGCATGGACAAAATTCTTCAGTGTATGAAAACACAATGTGCAAAGAAGCATTCATACAACTCCCACAGAAATGGGTTAAGACCCATGGGACTAACATCTTGAACATTATATTAGAGCATCAATGTCTTTTTGTAGTGTTTGAGGTTCATATTTAAGAAGCACAGATCATTCAAGTGAGTACCTATTCCATATGAAGAGCATTTTTTGAAAACAAAATCACGAGGCACAAGTCACACAAAGTTTTTAGCCAATATCCTTTTGGTTCAAGAACCTCTTAATAGTTTTTGTTTAACAACCATATAACGGTTTTTAAAGGAGAAACAACAACAAAGTGGGCAATCCAGTTATTGTTATTATCATCGTCATTATACTGTGTTAATTTATATTCCACATTTTCCTGCTGGCTCACGACAGTTGAAGGAGTCATACCTAAAAATATAACAAATGCAAAAGTTAATGATATCTACCAGAATCCCATATCACTTTTTACTTAACATTACTTTACATATACTTACCTGTGGTTTGAGTGTTGGATTGTGACTCTGGAAACCAGGATTCAGTTTCCAGTTTTGTCATGAAACTCACTGGGTGACCTTGGGCAGGTCACATGCTCTCAGCCTCATGGGAAGGCAATGGCAAACCTCATCTGAACAAATCTTAGAGCAAGAGCAAGTACATTTCTATACCGCTTGTCAGTGAAGTAGCACTCCCTAAGCTATTTACAACGTATAAGCCAATTTCCCCCAACAAGCTGGTGTAGGAAGGTAGAGGCAGATGAGGAGAGAGTTGGAGAGGGAGAGAGCGATCAGGTGGAAGGACCCAAGGAAAAGAGCCCAAGGGAGGGGCGGGAAGAAAAGGAGGTGGAGCCACAAAGGGGGATAAAGAGGCAGGAGCAGCTGTGCGCGGGAAGAGGGTTCAGATGCGGAAGAGGGGGACGCGGTGAGGCGGCCGAGCTAGGGAAAGATAGAATAGTCCACAGCCCTCGGCGGGTGGGAAGACCTGTGTCTTTGCAGAACAGGACTAGCCCTCGACCACCAGGACCTCATGAGTCTCTGAAGTTAAGGGACCCGAGAGAAGAAGGGGACTTCTCTTTCCCAGAGGAGGACGGGTGGGGAAAGGTCGCCACACCTAGCTTGGTAAGTGAGTGGTGGGATAGTAAAGGTAAACGCTGGGAGCAAGGACCGGAGCTGCAGGACTGGGAGAAGGCGGACCGGGAGCCCCTGGAGAAGCATTCAGGAGGACGACCTCAAAGCTCCGAGACAACTCTGCCAGACACCGAGAGTTAGGCTCTGCCCAAAGGTGATCCTGTGGAACTGTGTATATAGTTTTTGGTTGGAAGTACAACTTGTTGGCTGAAGGAACTTTGTTACTCACCTATTGACAATAAAGGGCACCATTGTTGCAGCATACGCCGACTCAAGTAAGTTTGTTACTCTCGTGGAGGAGGGAAAGGGGCAACTATAAACCCCATCATGCAACCTGCTGCACCGACCCCGCCCACAGCTGGGTACTCATTTTACTGACCTACGAAAGAATGGAAGGCTGAGTCGACCTTGGAGCCTTCCAACATACAACATTGTGGCTGCAGGACCGGCATTTAACCACTGCACCACCAGGGCTCCTGCCAAGAATACCATAGCATTGAGCTATAGAAGTTAAGTGGTGTCAAGCTGCATTCTTTCTGCAGTGCAGATTAGTCCTTGTCACGAAAATCCCATGATTACTCCATAAATTGGAAATGACTTAAAGAAGCACAACAACAACAAAGCACAAGCACAATGAAATCCTGTTCATCAGTTGTGAAGATGTTCATCATTACAAAAGCAAGAGTGCTTGATGCACATCGGTGCCCAGTGTGCTTCGATCTCTTTGTGCAACAGTCACTTTGAAAGCTCTGCTATGGAGTAAGGTAACAGCAGATTGCTAGTGATATAGACATTACAAACCTGCCCAATTCTAATTCCCCACATTGGTGCCTCCTTCTCCATCCATTGGGACTCCCAATAACCAGTACTCCACAGCACTGGTAGCCCCACCCACTGGATCCAAGACCCATCTGCTGCCCCCAGAAAGTTATGACAGCATTGCCCACAGTTGCACCTCAAGGCAGTCCTGGGTGGGAGGGTGGGGAGGGTGGGGAGATCTGAGCCCGAATAGCAATTCCGGCCGGTCCATGTGGCTTAAATAGATCCAGCAACTTTTGCGGCTGGAAGTCCCATCCTTTCCAGCCCATCTGGGCCAATCCTAAGGATCTTGTCACACCACGTCCGGTGCCTGACCTACCTCTTCCAAATTTGGCTCAAATTTGGAAGTTAGGCTGATTTTATCGCACTGACTTTTCTCTCAAAACAGCTTCCTGTTGCCTCCAGTGCTGAATTCGGGCCCCGTAAAACATTTTGGAGGCCATTTTTTCCAATTTTGCAGAACATTTTTTCCAAAGCTTTTGATTTGGAAAACATGGCCACTGAAGCAATGTATGGGGCCCAAATTTAGCACTGGAGGCAACAGGAAACCATTTTGAGACAAAAGTACAGGTGATAAATCAGCCTAACATCTGAATATGAGCCAAATTCGGAAGAGGTAAGTCGGGCACCAGAGGTGGTGCGATAAGCTCCTAAACCACTTCTGGCTTCTGGGGCACAGGGGAATTGTGGTCCCCACCCAGGGCCAGAAGTCCCACCTTCCAGCAAACTGCTCAGTCAATCCTGGCTGTTCATGGGCCCCAGTGCAGTCTGGGAAAGTGAGGCACTGGGGGCAAGTTCGTGGTGAGCTACAGAGGCTCAGGCTGCTACCTTCTACCCTGCAAACTGGCCGGCCTGGGGAATCAGGCAGCCAGGCTTCATATACAAGATACCTTTTGGCTAATATGAGATTTCCACTCTCTCTTCACATGACTTTGCTTGGTTTGTGTGTGTCTGTGTGTGTGTGTGTGTGTGTGTGTGTGTATGCATTTTCATCTCCCAACGAGGGGAGCTTGGCAGAGTCAGAGGTGGGAAAGCTGGAAGTTCAATCCTTCAGTAATTTCCCATTAAGTTATGGAGTCATGTGGGGTTGATTAGTGTGTAGTGGTGGTTAGCTAGAAATTGGGGGTCTCTTCTGCTACTCAAGAGCAGGAGAAGGAGCTGGAGCCCATTACAGTGTGCATGTGTGTGTTTAAAAATAAAATCACTTGTTGGTTTCCTAATGGTCCTTAAACAGTAAAAATACTGGCTGCAATGTGTGGATGAAAGGGATGAGTCAGTCGACTAATCCTCACTTCTCCCCGCAGAGAGATAAACAAAGTAATAAAACAATAATAATAAGTTCCGTTTTCTTAACACACTTTCTATAAGAGGATTTCTAATAGGTTTATAAATATTAACGAAATAAGCCACGTAAAAGGATGGAAAGAGCTTTCCTTTGGAATTTGTGACAGCTGTGAAAATTATGCCACAACATATATGAGGCTACTGATGTGTCTACAAATGTGTGTGAGGGCCAATGTGGTTTGATGCTTCACCTGATGGTTTGAGATTTGGGAGCTCCAGGTATAAATCCCCACTGAGCCATAAACTCACTGGGTGATCTGGGAGCAGTCATTCTCTCTCTTAACCTGACCTACATTACAGGGCTGTTTTACATTACAGGCACAGTAGTTAACTGTTTTCTGTTGTGGCAGTTTCATTTCACAGGGCAATTGGATCCCATGGGAATGAAAAGGGAAATATGTTATAGCCAAAGAAACTGTGGCTGTGAGGGTAAATTGGCAAGAAGGTGGGACATGGCCACCACCTCACGCTCCCTGAAGGAGCAGTGGGATACGAATGTAAATAATAAATAAATAATACCCATATACAACTTCACATACACTCCCAACTCAACATTAGATAGTCAACAAAACCTATTTCAAATGTTTATCAAAACAATCTATGCTACTTAAGGCAAAGGAATGGTGTAGTGGTTTGACTTTGGGGACCAAGGTTCAATTACCAGCTTGGCCATGAAACTCACCTTGGGCAAGTCACATACTCTCAGCCTCAGGGGAAGGCAATGGTAAACCTCCCCTGAACAAATTTTGCTAAGAAAGCCCCATGGTAGGGTCACCTTAGGTCAGGAACGACTTAAGGCACACAATAATAAGGCAAAGGTATGGGTTACCACCACTTCAGAATTTACTGTAATTCCCATCAAGATGATACAGAGATGCTACACCAGGAGCCATGGTGGCGCTGTGGTTAAATGCCAGTACTGCAGTCAAAAAGTTGTGCATTCTATCCCAGACAGGGTTCCAAGGTCCACTCAGCCTTCCATCCTTTTGTAGGTCAGTAAAATGAACTGGTCCCCAGCTTGTTGGGGGCAATTGATTTACACGTTGTAAACCACTTAGGGAGTGTTAGTTCACTGATGAGTGGTATAGAAATGTACTTGCTACTGCTGTTGCAATTAAGGCCATCTAGGAAATATGTGGTGGGGTGAAAAAAATTTTTAAAATGGAGCCTCCCTAGATCTTAGTTCATTTTTTAAGGTATTGAACACATCCATCATTCTTGAGCTTTACAAGAAAAATACTACTTTGATGAACTGTTTTCTGTTGTGGCAGTTTCACTTCACAGGGCAACTGAATCCCATGAAAATGAGAAGGTTAACATGATTTTGGCCTGGGACAGACCGTCCAAAAAGGGCGGCCTGGCGGCGGCCTGTTTCCCTCCAGAGTAACACCGCAGCAGCCCAACTGCCTGGTGTCCCTCCGCCCCAAAAAGAACCCAGAAAAAAAACAGGTTCTTTTGGGGTCACCAAGCACACTTCACGAGTGCACCAATGGCTCACTTGTGACATAAGCAACACGCAGCAATGTCTATATGCTGCATGTTGCTTACGTCAAGATGGTGGTGCCTGTGTGGGGGGGGATGTCGCCATTAGTCACCACCATGCTGTGTTAGGGTTAGGGACTGTGCAATTGGTGCACGGTCCCTAACCCTAATATCAGAGGTGGCACACTAGTTCGGGACCGTCTGTCTCGGGCCTTTGTCAAAGAAACTGTGACTATTACCACACCATAGAATTAAAACAGTTTGACACTGCTTTAAATATTATGGCTCCATCCTATGGAATCCTGGTTTTTTAGCTTGTTGTGGCACCCGAGCTCTCTGACAGCAAAGCCAAATATCTCATCCAAACTACATATCTAGAATTCTATAGTACTGAGCCATGGCAGTTAAACTAGCCGGAAATACAAAGGTTGTCTAGTCCACAAATGAAGAGCCAGATCTTGAAACACTTGCAGTCTTAATATAGTCATACACTTTGGTGGAACTGACAATAATCCTTTGTCTGCAAATCTTAAATTTCTAGATGGAACATACCATGCTAGGTACAACCAAATACTGGAGGAGGTTAAATCACAGGACCCTAAATAATAGGAACAAAGTCTTGTAATGTGCCCTGGCCCGAACTGGTAGCTAGTGGAGGGATCTACAAGGGGAAGAGACATGTGGGTATTTGGGGAAGTTTAAGGCAACCCAGACAGCACTGTTCCGAATTAAAACCAGAGGAGTACGAGAGCAGAAAGGCCTACCTGTCAGTAGACTATCACAATAGTCCAGTTGTGAAATAACCAAGGACTGGACAAAATCTCAACAGTAAAAAACATATAGATCTTATGGATGTTCAAAAGATGGAAGTTACATGCCTCAGCAGTTGTCCTGATTCTCTCAGCCTCAGAGGAAGGCAATGACAAACGTCCTCTGAACAAAGCTTGCCAAGAAAATCCCATTATGGGTTCGCAGAAAGTATTTGAAGATGCACAATGCACACTTATACACACTTACACATCCACATCCACACACACACACACACACACACACAGGCTTTTATACCCAATTTCTGTTGTCTATGCTTTGCTTTCAGCTGGTCTATCAAAACAGAGAGCTGTAAAATAGCTTTAATGGAACCAGAATCTTCTCCCGAAAACAGTAATAACGGAAACTCCTGTGAGAAATCAGTTGTTCTTGTTTTTCCTATAGCTCAGCTAACTCTAAAATAATGGTTCCTCCCTTATCTAGTTTCTTACCATATGCTCTTGTCAGTAGAAAAGATTTGGAGGTGTAGGTCCTTGAACTTCTAAGAAAATGGATTCAGTCAGGTTATCTTGGCTTTACAGAGTAAGTATGTTTAGAATCAAATCTGGTTTTATTGGTGGAAGTGTGTGTAATGGGTACAGTAAACTTTTTTTTCAACATATGAATCTGTCTTTGGAAAGCACTAACAACCTCCTGCCATTTGTAAATCACCACAATGATGGCAGAAGAGTAGCAAGAGAGATTTTTCTCCTTCTACCCCTAAAGCCACCAAATCCTGTCTGATCTTAGAAGCTAAACACGGTCACTGGTTACTACTTGAATGGGAGACAGTCAACAAATATCAGGTGCTGTGGGCTATATTTCAGAGGAAAGAACTGGCAGAAGCACCTCTGAATATTCCTTCCCTAAGAAAACCCTATGAAATTGATGGGGTCTCCATAAATTCACAAGTGATGTGAAGGTGTGTGCACACATACTTCTGTATAATATCTGGAATACAAATACCTTGATACAGGCAAGATGGGAAAATCCCACTAATTGGATGTGTGAGCCATATTACAGGGAGGTTTCACAAACATTTGAGACTTCTTTTTTAAGTTAGTTATTTTTCATTCCTCTTCATTAAAAAAAAACCCATTAACTCCTTAGCATTGCTTGTTATTCATTCCTCAAAGAGTGATATTTTAGTAATATATTATTAATATATTCTTAAATTTTAAGAGCAAAACACACATTAAACATCCAAATATTGACCAAGATCTGGCACTGAGAGTTATATCTCCATCATATAGCTACAAAACATCTCTTGGTACAATGTTTCCCAACCCACCTTTTCAGTGTGGCGGCCTCTCACCCCATTACCATTTCTGCATTGGTGGAGAGTAGGTAAAGCAGCAGTAAGGGTACGTCTACATGAGCCAAGTTCAACATTCTCACCTAGTGTTCACAGTCAGCTGTCCAAATGAAATATGGGCCAATTGGCCAATTCTGAGCTGATCCTGGGCCTTTTTATTCTCTTGAGTGTTTAATCTGGGGTTGGGGGTGGGGTGGTATTTATCCCAGTTTTGAGCAGAAAATCTGGATATTTGAACATCTGTGTGCATTGCATTCTGTCGCAGTTCAGTGTGAGGCCAGGAGGTGATGGCAGCAGTGTTCCAGCACTGGGTGTCACCAGGAGCAGGGGTGGAACTTCTGGGGAGGGACTTCTGGGTGCTTCCGGTGGGCAGGGCTTCTGGGATGGTGCACGTTTCATCTCCTCATGCCACCTCCCCAGGTGCGCCACTCCATCCCCCTCAGAGGGAACGGTGCATGGGAATGGCGCATGGGAAATGGAACACACAGAGGGTGGCGTGCACACAGGGACAGGACAGTGCATGTGATGTGTGGGGTGGGATGAAGACACCCCGTTGAGCACCCCAAGATCGGAGGGACCTCGAGGTTGCCCACTCTAGGTGGGAAGAGGCCCCAGGATCTGGGCACCTGATGAAGGCTCTTTGGAGTGTGTAAATAAGCCCGTGGTTGATGTGAATCAGGGTAACCTAAGGGTAAACTGAATTTTCCTGTCAGTGTTGGCACACCCTGAAAGGAATAGAGAGAAACTAGGAAAGCAGTTGATAAAGTGGGACAGCAGAACATTAATGAGAACTGCCCCTGCCAAATTAGAATACTAGTCTAGGTTTGTTGTCTATGCACAAGTCACAATCAGCTTTAGAGGAACTCAATAGCAAACCTTCACAGTATCAATCTTGCCAAAAATCCCTCTGACAGATTTGCCATAGGTTGGAATTTACTTGAAGGCATGTCACATCAAGAACAAGAACAACAAGCTCCCTTAGAATGAGCAAATTGTGAGGAAAAATAACTAATTTGTTCGATTCCCATTCCCATTGTATTGTACATTAGCACCTTCCAGCTTCCTGGAACAAAATGGGGAGGGATAGTGATCCACATTTCCTTTAAAAAAAAAACTATTCTGGAGCAATGCAGAAACCCATGGAACAGATTGGGGAGCATAGGAGCTGCATGGAGGAAGAGAAAGCAAAGACTTGTTTAACAAGCAGACCTTTGTTCATGCAACCTTGAAGTTTTACCCATTGTGAATTACTGTTGTTTCAAAGAAGAATTCACTAATAAACATAGTAACATCTTTCACTTCACTGCATGGAGCAAAAAGAGAGAGGGAGAGAGAGAAAGAAAAGCTATTTAATATATATATATATATATATATATATATATATATATAGCAGGATAATTTGAAATTCACTAGGGATTAAAGTATAGAAGCCAGCCCTAATGAATTGAGTAGAATGAAAGAGTGAAAGACAAGATGATATTATCAGAATATGATCATCTCTCACTTCCTCAGCTATAGTACTGCTTGTTTACTTGCTGCCTACATTAATGGCTATTTTAAAAGAATCAACTCTTCTATATTCAAATGGAAATCTCTCCAAGGCCTTTGAAGAGATAGATCTAAATAATCATTACAGCATGCTGGACATTTTATTTCATCAGTCACGTTTGGTATAGCCAAGTAGGTACATGACAACTGTTTGAAAGCCATTGCACAAATTATCCCATTAAGAGCAATATAACCCCCCCCCCCCGATGTCAGAGTGCCTTTTCCCTATACAAAATCCACTTACACACATGCCCCAAACACATTATTTATGCACATCCCTCCCACAAAAGGACAAGTGCAGTATTTGTATTCATGTGATTTTCTAGGAGACGTCAAGTTGTCATTCAGGGTAAAACACTTCTCCAAGACTACCCTCTGGCAATAGTAGGCAAAGTAAATATTTTAATATTTTATAAGTCACTACGAATAGGGGGCACTTCACCCAGGTGAACCATTCTTCTTGCTTCCTTTCCACTTACAGTGGCATTGATTCTATTCCAGTCCACCCAGCAAAGCAAGTATTTTTTGAAAAGTTTACACCCTGATATTGGGTTGTTTTGTTGTTGTTGTTGTTTTGTTTTTGAGGAGCCCTGGTGGCGCAGTGGGTAAATGCCTGTACTGCAGCCATTCACTTAAGACCACAAGGTTGCGAGTTCAAGACCAGCAAAAGGGCCCAAGCTCGACTCAGGCTTGCATCCTTCCGAGGTCGCTAAAATGAGTACCCAGACTGTTGGGGGCAAATTAGCTTACTTGCTAATTAGCTTACTTGCTGTTCACCGCTATGATCTTTGGAATAGCGGTATATAAATAAAACAAATTAAG
>NC_056522.1:199233468-199330665 GCF_019175285.1 Sceloporus undulatus | reverse complement strand
TCCCACTCAGGCCCTCTGTTCTGGTAGTCAAGGTCTGCTGTCCCAGCCCAGGATTTCCTCTGCCCCATCCCGGATTCGCCCCTTTTCACTCGCTGCCCCTCACTCCTGGAACTTTCTTCCCCCACAAGCAAAAGCCATCACTTCTTTAACCAGCTTCAAAACGGAGTTGAAAACCATCCTGTTCAGAAAAGCATTCCCAGGCATTGCATAATTGTCGCTTACTATTTGATGTTCTTGTGGTGCCTGTTTATTGAACCATTTCCTGTATTGCTATGTACTGTATATGTATTATCCTACTTGAGAGTATGTATTTTCCCTGGAAAATGATTAACCATCCATTATGAAGCCTCGCCCTCCCTCCAGTCCATCTGCCTTGGTCCAGGCCTTGGAGGTAGAGAGGAACTGCTGGACCTCTTACCCTTTCCCTCCACCACTCCCTTCTCCTTCTGCGTCTTGTCTTTTTAGATGGACATGGGGCAGCAAAGTGGACATGTGTGAAGCAAGGGATGGAGTACAGTTAGATAGAAGAACCAAAAAGGTAAAGTTGAAGAAACTTTGCCACTATAGCAATAGCAAGAATAACACACTGATGTCCAAGGAACTATACAAATTACTCTGAGATTTCTCCACTGATGTACAGAACCAAATTCAAATGGACAAACCCAGGAGACCAAACTGGGCATCTTCTGTTCACTCTCCCAAAATACACAAATGAGACAATCCAAGAAGAACCATTGTCTCAAGCATTAGAACCCTGATTATTGAGATATCTGGTTATATGAACTCAGGGCATATGCCATTAACATTCCAAGCTACATGAAGGATACAACTGATTTCCTAAGGAAAATACAGACCAGCCACAACCTTCCAGAGAACACCATCCTAGCCACTATGGATGTGGAATCTCTATACTCCAATATCCCACACCAAGATAGACTACAAACCATCAAGAATACCATCCTGAATGGTACAGAATGGCAGAGTTTGGTGTCAGACCTAGCCACTAAATTCTGCCATTTTGTATTCACTTGTAACTACTGCAATTTTGGGAATAATATGTTTCTCCAGGTCAGTGTCACATGGCACCACAGTACGCAAACTTCTTCATGGTTGTCTGGAACAATGCTTTCTCAGTATGTGCACCCAAAAACCTCTCTACCTATGATTTCTTAATTAAATTGTTGTAATTTGGCCACAGGGAAGGCAATCACTTGAGAAATTCACCAGGATTTCAACAACATCCACCTTACCATGAACCGGAGCCTGGAATAATCCATACAACAAATTCACTTTCTTGACATCACTGTGCAACTGCACAATAATCTTCTAAGCACCACATTTCATCAAAAACCCCTTGATTGCTACACCTACTTACGTGCCTCCAGTTTCCACCAAGAACACACTACCAAATCTATTGTTTATACCCAAGCCCTCTGACATAACCACTTCTGCTCAGACCCACAAATCGGAGACTCAAAACTCTGGAATTTACAACAAGCATTTTTCAAATTAAAATACTCACCTAAAGAAGTGAAGAAACAAATTGATAAGGCAAGATTAATACCCAGGAACCATTTTGTACAAGACAGAACAAAACCACAAAATGACAGAACACTGTTAGAGATCACCTCAGGTGAGACCATTCAAATGCATAATCAGTGAGCTACAACCAGTTCTGGAGAATAACTCTGTCTTCTCACAAGCTCTGAGACATAGGCCTTTATTGACCTATAGACAATAGCCTCCTAATCTTAAACAACTAGTTACTTACAAAAGGATACATAATGCAATACAGGGACAAGAGCCTGCCAGAAGCCCTGTCCCCACATCTACTCTGGGAGCAATATTACTGGGACCAATAATATCACTTACAAATTCAAAGGTCCATTTCTTTGCTCTTCCTCCAATCTGATACATCCTATGCCAGCGTAGCCTCTCTATACCCTACTTTGGACAAACAGGGCAGCCATATGCAAGAGCATTAATGGACACAAATCTGACATTAGAAATGGCAATACCCAAAAATAGTTGCAGAACATTTCAACCTTCCTGGACATATATTAAATGATTTACTGATTGTGGTCTTTGAACAAAGCATTACAGTTAGAGCTCTGTATCCTTGGATTTTTGTATCCACGGATTCAAACATCCACAGTTTGAAAATATTCTTAAAATATATAAATGCCAAAAAGCAAACCTTCATTTTGCCATTTATATAAGGGTTGCCATTTTACTATGCCATTGTATTTAATGGAACTTGAGAATCCACGGATTTTGGTATCCACAGGGGGTTCTGGAACTAAACCCCAGTGGATACCAAGAGTCCACTATACAAAGGAAGACTAGAAAGAGAAACTCCTAAATTGAATTATATTCACCATCCATTAGCAGAGGTATGAACAAAGACAATGGCTTCATGACACACTACATATAGTAAAGCAAGAGTCCTCTCTACTGCACATATAAGTAGCAAAGTACATTTCTATACTGCTTATCAGTTCACTTAAGCACTCTCTAAGCAGTTTACATCTGTAAGCTAATTGCCCCCAACAAGCTGGGTACTCATTTCAGCAACATCGGAAGGATGCCAGGCTGAGTCGACCCTGAGCCCCTGGCTGGGATTGAACTCACAACCTTGTGGTTTGCGAGTGAGTGGCTGTACTACAGGCATTTAACCACTGTGCCACCAGGGCTCTTCAATTTTATTTATTTATTTATTTAAATTAATTTAAGGAATCTTCTCAGAAAGAGTTTTGAACCCTGGGAAACTGATTTTGGTAAGCATATTGATTGTTTTCGCACATTAACACTAACTGACCACTGTAAAGATCTGAAAGACCTGAATCACCATATGCAGCCCTTTGAAAATTTAGGGCAAGGGCCATGATTTGCATCTTTCCAGATTCTATTGCATTCTATTCCACTCCCACTCCTACAACTGTGTAAATATACTTGGTTGTTGTTGTTAGCTGCCTTTGATTCAACTTCAATTATGGTGAACCTGTAAATGAGACATCTCCAAGACTCCATATCCTCTAGCACTCTGCTGAGGTCCTGCAGGCTCAGGTCCACGGCTTCACTGATTGAGACCAAGCATCAGGTATGCAGTCTTCTTCTCTTTCTACTTCTCTCTACCTTTCCCAGCATTATTGCCATTTGTAAGGTGTGCCTTCTCATGATGTTGCTGAAATACAATCACTTTAATATAATCATCTTGGCTTCCAGGGAAAGTTGGGGCTTGATTTGTTCTAGAATCCAGTTGTTTTTTGGCCATCCAGGGCATCCTTAGCAATCTCCTCCAGCACCACATAAGCATATAAATATGCTTAATAACCGAGCATTTATTATCACTCTGTACTGCATTAAAAGAATTGGGCTTATAGGCATGGACACTCATGTCTTAAAGGTGCTACCACACTTTTTTTCTTTTCTTTTTCCTCCCCCTTTCTTCTTCCTTTTTATGCTGCAAGAGATTAACATAGCTGCTTCTTTGAAAGCTACATCAAAAATATTTTAGTAAGCCTTGGGGGCAGGGTTGGAAACACAGAGGAATTGCAGGAAATTGCAGGATTTTTGTACAAAAAAGAAAAACAACCTTAGTATTTCTGTGCAGAATAATATCCTGAAATAATTCTGGATATGTGAATACCAGATGGAAACTATGTAAAATTCTTGCCTCTGTGTTATTCTTTCCAAGTGGATTTCCCAAATGCTAGGAAACCCATTTGTCAGCTGGATAACAAATAACAGCAAATATTCTTTCCATTCCTGTCTCTTGCATGGTGTCTATACAGGTCAAGATACTCTGAAGCTGCCCTGCCCTCCCCCTGTTACCTGGGGCCTTCTGTTCCAGTGCCAGGCAGCTGTTTGCATGTGTGTCCCACTGTGTCACTTCACTCAGTCACATGCCTGGGCTCTTCATTCTGACTTCAGAGTGAGCAATGCACAGAAGTGGTACCTGTGCTGAGTGACACAGCAGGACACATTTTAAACAGCTAGGAAGATTTTGAGCAACTAGTGCCTTTTTTTTTTTTTTTTTTTTTTTGGCACAGTTTTAGGAGTGGTGTACCCTGGGTCTGGTGTTGGATGTTGTCCAGACTGTTCAAACCAGGTTCAGGGATTGGGCCCTATCCCACCAAGGGGACAGGAGGAAGCCATTCATGCAGACAGGGCCATATACACAACTTTCTCATACATCCTCTGCATTCTTACCCATTTCCATCTCAGTGCAGGGTCAGCTTGAAATTCTCTTTCTCAGTTATCTGGCCAGGAAATGGTAAGGGATCTACTGATTAACAGACTAGGGCACCTAGAAAATGGCCTTGGAGGAATATCTCAGTATGTGAACAGGTTCATGGGGGAACAAGATGGTCCTTAGGAATGCCCGTTCATGAGTAATATAAATAGAGCTGGAAGACCTGTGGCCATGCAAGTGTTGTTGGACTCTTAGTACCATCATTAGTTACTCTAAGACTGATGGGAACAAGAGTCCAACAACATCTTGAAAGACTCGTGTTCCTCAGTGCTGATATAAGGTACTAAAGGCCACAGATAGCGCCTTGCACTGAGACAAGAAATTGATTGGAATCCAGTATATTTGTTTTACGTCCGGTTCAAACGTATGCCATATGACAGTCTCCACATTTTACTTTCTCCCTGCATTATAGATGTAAGACAAAAGCTGACAGACTAGCTAAGCTTAGGCCACCTAGTGAGTTCATGACAAAGGAAATGTTTTAAGCCAACATCACAAATTAGAATTGGCCACCATGCAACACCAATTCTCACGGATCCCCTTGGGACAGAATTACATTCATACAACCCTAACCATCTCCTCTGATTTGCATGCAGTTAAAAAGTCAGCTTATTCAAATCACTCACCTAAGACCTCAGTCATTGAGCATGGAAACACGCTGTGTGTTTCCTATTTAGCTGCAGAACCATCTGCAATGTCACTCTTGTCTTTTCATGGTCAAAAGCAATGTTAACTCTGAAAAGGTTATTTAGAACTCAATATTATAAAATAGTTAGCCTTTGGATGTACAGTATAACTGTTCATCTTTCAGAGAAGCAAAACTGATGCCCATAATCTGTTTCCTGTAAATTTGCAATGAAGATGGTCTTTTAATGTTGGAAGGGGGAAGACTGGATAGATAATAGATTAAGATCTACCAGTAGACAGGACTAGTCCTAGTGACGTTGCTGCGACAAATAGCAAATTTGGAGTGTCGTGAAATGTAGCATTTAATTTGTTACTACTGATTTATTTATTTCTGGCAAGATTGGGAAGATATATTTGCAGACTCTTCTGTCTCATGTGCTTTAAAAATACCCATCTGGCTTTGGATACTGTGCAATTTTCAGAAGGGGCTGACAAAACATTAGTATGGCCCTTCTGGTACATCTCTGAGTGATTTGTAATAGATCAGCAAGAATTTCAGACTCCCAATTGTTAACATTAGAGGCAACTAAAAAGCTACCTTCACCTAAAGTACGTGCCTTCAAGTTGCCTGTCAATGTTTTGTGAACCCATGAATTTCATAGCATTTTTAAAGGCAAGGAATACTCAAAGGTGATTTGCCATTGCCTTCCTCTGAATATAGCCTACAGCAACTCATATTCCCTGGTGTTTTTCCTTCTAAGCACTAACTAGGTTTGACCCTGCTTAGTTTCCAAGATGAGATGGGATCTGGTGCCTTCAGGGTATTCAGGCATCATATACTCTCCTAATTGCTGTAAAATCAGATCCTTGAAAAATAGCACAACAGATAGGTTAATGTGTGTGCATGTGCTCATGTAAAAGGTTTTGAGCTTAGTTTTGGTATTCATCACAAGTCCCTGAGCTGACTATATTTCTCAATATTTTTAGCCTGCATTCTTCCACTATTTTATACCCCATCCATTCAGTGGATTACAGGATTCAAACGGAACACAAAATACAACCCACATGCCTAATGTCTGCTTTGCCCACCCCTGCTCTGATATAACACCAGCTATTTTATAAACTTTTGGAGAAGGAATGGTCAACTGTGGAAGGGCAATAATGTCACAGGAGACCTTGTAGGGGGGCCACACAACCCACACTGCATCTCAGGCAAAAAAACAGAAAAGAAAGAAAAGAAAAGAGGACAGGCCCTTTTTAACAATAGGAAATCACAGTAAAACTCTCCCTGTTCATTTCCTGGGTTTATTCTTTATGCATTTCTATGGCCAAAAAAAATGGCCAAGGGGACCCAAATATTGAGCAAAAATGCCCCTCACCTCTAGATTTTCCTTGCCCCTGGAGGGGGGGTCAGGAAAGCAGCCACATGCAGCCCCACAGATTCTCTTATGCCTCCCCTTGCTTTAATGTCTGTCCTAACATTACATCTCAAAAAGGAGCTTTCTTTCCTGGGAACCATCATACTTCTGGGACTGAAATTAGAACATACAGAATCTCTTTTCCAGTCCCCACCTTCACGCACCATCCTACTCCAGATTTCTTGAAACAAAATGTGCTTCTCTATATCTTAAAACATTGCTAGTTAGTAGATTCTGGCTCCCTTCCAAGCCTTTCCCAGCCACCTGTGAATAGCTGGTAATTCAGAATTTTTGCAGCAAATAAGCAATTTCTGAATCACATATGTCGGAGAGCCAGAGGTTATTTCCTTTAAATATCCCAACAGTCTAATAATTGGATCTAGTGGTAAATATTTCATGAATTGCTGGCTGTTCCCTTATTATCACATAACAGGGGAGCCACAACCCAGGTTCCAGATGGGATTGAAATGTAATGCTCCAATGTACTCCTTTCAGTGGGCAAAGGTTTGACGGACAGTCCTATCTGATTTAGTTTCATTTGGATGGGAGAGAGCACTGCATGCTTGCAGTGTTCTTCTAATATCCTTTTTATTTAGGGAAATGCAAATGGAGATACAGAGAAACTGAATACATTCCTATAAACAGATGGCCATAGTATGAATCTGAAGAAAGAAATATGGTTCAGCTACATGCTATGTTTTCAAGCAGCTGGTAGTTTAGCCCTAAATCAGAGAGAAAATCTTCTGCAACCCATCAAGGCTACTCACACTCACCTGAACCCTGACTCAGGCGCTTATTGTATAGCTTTAAAAAGTGACTTACTGCTCCTGAATTCAATTCTAATTCAGCTTCCTGGCTTTGCAAATCAGTTGGCTGGACTCGGATTCTATCCAGAAATTACTTGGGTTGTATTTGTCTGGTGGGGGCAGCAGCAAAAATCCCTGTGATAGGATTCGGACACCATGCAAATGCCTTCAAGTTGTTTCCAACTTACGGTGACCCTAAGGTGAATCTATCACAGGGTTTTCTAGGGCTGAGAGTGTGTGACTCACCCAGGGTTTCGACAGCTGAGTGAGAGAATGAACTCTGATCTACAGAGTCCTACTCCTGCACTCAAACCACTACACCAAGCTGGTTCTCCCTGTTAGAATATTTCAGCCCTTTCTCTACTGTTGACTTTTTCAAAACTGCAAGTACTGTTTCACATGCAAAACAGTCATTTCAGATCAGGGAGGGATCCAGTCATACAAGTAAGAGATTTCTTTATTTGTAAATGTAATTTTATCCAATTCATGAGCTGCAAAACTTATAAATGAAAGTGTGCACATGATTTCCCCCACTTTCTTTCTGCATTGTACACAAATTTATGGGCACAACAAAAATGATGCTTTTTTTTTTTTACCGCACCAAGACACTTTTGTCAATGCATACAAATATACCAATATATAGAAAAGCCTTACCAAACTATGCACAGATTCCCATTTGGGTGGGAATAACAAACTATTTTTATTTAGGATAAAACAAGGGTGGAAAGATGATGGAAGTGGAATTTGGAGAAATGCAATTAATTTCGGAATGAGAGATTTTACATATTCCTATTGCAAGTCTGTTCCCTCTCCAGCAGGTGAATTACTCATTCAGGAAACATATATAGCAATTAAAAGGTGTTTAGACTCTTTTGTGTTCGATCCCTCACTCTCATTTGGAGTCACTTAGACAAAGAGGTGATAAACACAGTTGCAGTTTTCAGACAATAAATTCCCAATAATATTGATTCTGTGCAAGCTAAAGCAGGTATAGGGAAAGGCCCCGCAATTTTAAGTTGCTTGCTTTATTCATAAGAGTTTTAGGAAAGCAGGACAAAGCTGGGTTCCCCTGAAATATTTTTCTCTTCCCTTTTCTTTCATTCTTGTGACAATGGTGGGTCTAAATATTCACTTAATAGGGACAGGGAAAATATTTGAAAATATTTTTTTAAAATAGTTGAAGAACATGTGGGTTTTTTTTGTGAGGGGGGGGTGTTCTGTTGTTGTTTTGTTTGTTTTGAATGCCAGGAAACCCTAACAAGAACACTGGACTGATGAGAATCTTTGCACTTTGGGACTTATTCTGTGCAAAACAGACAAAACAAAAATACACACTACCACATCGTTCATAAGTGATAATACAGGGCAATTGTGAGTCCCTTATGGGGAAGTGGTTGATTCCAGTGTCAGTAGAGGCATTGTGTCCAAGTTAGTCTGAATTTGAAAGCAGCTATCGAAGGTGCTTAACCCTATCTTCCAAACTGATTTCACACCTCGGATAGTTCCTTTAAAGTCTGAAATAAAATCATGAATGGATTCACCTACCCACTGGGTCAAAGCCACCCATTTCCCCTGATTCCTTAACTTCCCATGTCCTGTGACTGTGGTCATAGTTTTTGGCCAGGCTGTGAAATACAGTATGGTGAAGGTGGCAGATTTACAATCCAATGGGCTCCAACTGCTCATAGCTATTCTACCCTACTATACTGCCTCTTAAAAGGAAGAGGAAAAGCACCAAAAGCATCATACACATATACAATTTATCACTTTTCTGAAGAAATTAACATTTTACAATGAATTGCCTACATGTTTGACCAGCTTTTAGCAGCTTTTATAGTATTTTAAAAAAACGTGAGTTGTTTCTAAAACAATGAATTATGTGGGTGAGAGAACAATTTGACTGTCTTGTCATCTGAGAAAGTAAGCAACTTGCTTTCCATGTCATGACTTCAACTCAACTTGACCTTATCTAGCCTCCGTGGGCTTTCCTTACATTGTATCTAAAAGCATTTTAGACCTCAGGTTCAGTCAGCCTGTATGTCAGAGAGAAAAACACAATAGTAGTCAAGTTTGTGTCCCCCCCAGAGGAATAAAATGGTTTGATGCAATTTGTCAAAAGCTGGGATGGTGCTTTAATGGACAATTTACTTTAAATGCTTGTCATTACTGCTGAGCAAAAAGACTCAAGCCAAGGATAAAGTCTTTTTCTATTTTATTTATTTTTTTATTTTTTTGGTTTTACTCAGATGGATTTAATTTGCTAAGATTAACTAACAATATCTATGCCTTCTTCGGTGCCCCCAACCTATCTAAAGGTTATAAAATAGATAGTAAAAACATCTTCATAGAATCAGAGCCCAGTTTTTCCCCCATTTATAGGCTATTTTCAGTCCACTAACACTGACACTCTTAATATACTGCAGCCTGTATCAACATCATAAATATAGTATATTGCAGCCTGTATCAACAGCATAAAAATATAATTCTGTGTACACTTACGATTCTATATATCCATTTAATAAACATTATTGATCAGGTTTTTAAAATGAAGCTAAATTTTGCTTTCCCCATTTCCACCATCCCATTAATTCCTGGTACTCTCATTATCAAAAACAAAAACAAAGACAAATGGATCTCTCTGTAATGACACTGATTTAACCGTTTCAAATATTTTATTTTAATTCGCTTCCATCAGATAGAACTTGGGTGATGCAATGCTAATTCAAACTGCCTCAAAGGAGTTAGGATTGTGTGGCAGCATCTTCTGCTGATATAAATGTTCTGCCAGCAGAACCCTCTTCTGCCAGCCGTTCTGATAGACCTGACAGTACAATCTGTTGCTGTAGTATAACTGCTACACTGACTAAGATTTCCCCTATAGAAGACAAGGCAGAGATCCAAGCCTCCTTCAGTACAGGGATACTGACACAATGCCAACAAAAAATACACCTGGGTAAGAGTAGTCCCAAGTAATTTCAACACAGCTTTGGTTGGCCAAAACAGACCCAGGGGAAATACACAACTCACAGGTCACACTTCCTGTACCAGTCTTGTACGTAATAAGAACATCATGCACAATGGTGCCTATTTCTGAGTAATCATATATAAAATTTCACTGTAAATGTGCAACATTATAATTAAATTCAGCTGGAAGAATAGTAGCAGCGGCTATCTTATTTTTATTTATTTCTCTACAGTATTATACTTATATGCATCTTAATGTAATAAAATCTCCAGCCTGTACATAAAATCCTATAAAACCACAGCTTCAACTTCATATACAATACAATTTTAGAGAGCAATCTACATATACAGTGCCGTTTTAAAATACAACAATAAAACAAAGCAGAAGCAGAAGTATCCATTCTGCAAGCCACGGGAGTGTCTTTAAACAAGTACATTTCCCTTGCCACATTTTCTTCTTCCAAACATCACCTTGAAATAAACAACTCTTAAGAAGGAAAGGTAAATCCACAGATTTTTTTTTTTTATCCACTGATTCAAGCATCCATGGCTTGAACCTATTAAAAAAAAAGTATAAATTCTAAATAGCAAACTGTGATTTTGCATTTTATATTAGAGACACCACTTTCCTTTCTCATTATATTTAATGGGACTTGAGCATCCACAGGGATTGTAGAGAAGTAGATTAAACCACAGTGGATTTATCCAATAGGAAAACAATCCCTGGAAATAGCAAGACTTTCCTATTTGTTTTGTTCTGATTTTAAGTGCATTAGGATCATCTTCTTTTATTGCTAGCATCCCTCTTTCCCTAGTTTGATCTCTGTCAACTCTGTTGTCCTGGGAAGAGTTGCTATGATTCTTGGCAACAGCATCCTTAGCTTGTTCCAGAATAACACAGAGAGCAGCCATGGAGAGATACATTTCATTTTGAGAGTATTAAGTTAATTTAAACTGATCTGGGGAGTGGGAGTGAAGTCTTTATAAGTGCTGAGAGTTCACTAGGAATACTTCAAGATGGAGAAAACATCCAGGAACAAAACTAGGGAGTTTCTGGTTTTTTATGTCCATCTGGATGGGTCAAATGCTATACAGCCAATCCCATTTAGCTATGGCATGACTGATAGCAACATGAAGGTATGAGTAAATAGTGGAACATTGGAAAAACTGACAAAATTGAGTCATTTTGACATTGCTGTTTACAAAAGAAAAAACAGAATAATAGAGTTGGCTAATTTGCTTCATCTCTTCTCTAAATATGATTCCAGTGGGGAATTCTGTAAGAGTTTAAGGCAGGGAGGGCAGACTGAACATGATGAAATATTTAAATAGCTGGATATTAATTCAGCTCTGCAATTATTTCTACCAACAGCTTACTTTCCTGAAATAAAATTTATCTTGCATTTGGAAGACCACAGCCAAAACTGCAAAAGTGTGATGCCAAAACAAATCCCAAGTTCTCAGTGTTTATTTACAGGTACAGCCTAAATTATTTTTAAACAGGCATCTATGTCATTGTCTAATTAAGGTCCATTTTGGACTCAAAGCATTGAAATAAGACTTCCCAGAAAACAGACCACATTCTGGGAAAGGGAGGGAGTGCTTGCAGCAGAAAAACAGCCCATTTTGGAAGGAAGAAAATAGCTCTGAAGGCCCAAGATAAAAGGCCCCGAACAGAAAAATTGGGGTCAAAGCCTTTAGCACATCACAGATAAATCCAGAATCAATTTAAGATGTTCTGTAGGCTCAGAGTAAAAAATAATTGATATTTGATCAATGCTCATGTTGGGAGCAGACTGGTTTGGGGGCATTTGGTGCAGTGAATCAATATCCAACAACTTTTTAATGTTATCTAGCATAACAAATGGCTACAAATGAAACCAATCCCATATGGTAAAGGCTAAAGAGTGCAACACAATATAAATTGTCTAAGAGAGAGAAAAAGAGGAGGAGGAGGAGGAGAGAGTGGAAACTATATGCCACACTTAATGCAAGTGTTTTGTGGCAGGCAATGAATACAAAGATCAGCACAATGGAGTGAAGAGCCTTGTTTAATCCACCTCTCAAATGAGCTCACATTCAGAAAATTGGTTGCTTGCTGATGGAAGGAAATAAAGAGACAGGTACGCATAGCTGGGATTAAAGAGGCCACAACTTTATTAATGTTACAGCAGATTTTATGGAACCATCAAGCATGCTAGCCAAGTAGATGTCATTGCCTTAAGAATCCAAGTGGTAAACTCCCCTCACCCACAACACCTTTAAATGTCTATTTACAACACTTGGATACACAAAGCTTAGAAGGGGAAGTAAAACATTTGAAACAACCTGTAGTAACAGTGGCACAATGTTACTTTATGATTGTAAAGGAATGAGAGATAAGTCCACATACTTTGCAGTGTGACAGGCATAGGTCTTCCTCTGCTTACCATTGCTAGGGATGTAATTTTTCTCCAAGTAAACAAGGAATCATTTTCTTCACACTGTGAGAAAGTCCTTGCCATTTTCTTCTCATGATAAGAAAGTCCTTGAGATACCATGCTGTTTTTTTTTAATGAAGTTTATTAGTGTTACATTAAAACGTACAGCAACAACCATAAAAAAAACTTAGAACAAACTTGCACATAAACTCACTTACACATCTACATACATACACATTAACATAGATACATATCAACACATGCTGTCGACAACCATGCTGTTTTTGAAACCTATTCACAAATCAGGACCTATTCTGCCCAAAATTTGGACATGGTTGTGTTGTGTTGTAGAGAAAACAACCTTTTTCTGCACTTTGTGCAGAAATATTATTTTCTGAATGGACAAAGCTGTTTCCTGCAGCAGCAGTAGGAACAACAACAACAACATTTTCTGTGCAAATCAGCCATATGCAAATTGTGCACATAATACGACCAAAATTACACCATTTTTCTTTCTGCAGGAAACATCTTCTGCACAAAAATATTAATTCTGTGTAGAAATATAATTTTCTGCACAGAAAATACCAATCCCTGCACAGCAAGGGCTATTTTATATACAGAACAACCACATGCATATTTGTCAGCTGAACTGCAAAGATTCTAGTCAGTCAAGAGTTTCTCAACATGCAAAATCATGCTTTCCACCCATATTTTTATTTATTTATTTGTTGTAATATTCTTTCCACATATACTCATTGTAGGGACACAACGATGATGTACAAGAAGGGGGAGGAATATTCCAAAGTGGGTTCAGAGACTGTCTTATAATGGCTGAGTTCCTGCCTGCTACTGGTGTTGCATAAAGCTGCTTTCCTTCCTCCCCTGTCCCTACTCCCTGTTACCTCCCTTCCTTCTGCCAGCACCCAATGCACGATGTGTCACTTTTGCAGCTGGGCACATAAAGAAAAATCATCCTTCCAGACCTGTAACCATCTTCATATGTCCAGCTGCAGAAGCACAGCCAAATAATGCCTGGTCCTTCCCCAGCCATTAAATGGGAGCAGGTTCCCCTTTTCTCATCCTCAGTTCCCACTAAAACTCTCATTTTCTGCAGAGACCTGGCCAAAAAAATAATGGTGACAAAAAGAGAGAGAACCTCACTTCTGATGCACCCAAACATGTAGGTGTAACCCACAAAATCTCACATGGACTTGCCCATGTGGGGCCTAAATGCAGGACCAGCTACAACAACAAGGCCAGGACTCAGGTATCTTGCCCATTGTTGATAACCCAATTCTAGAAATTTCAGTTTAGTCAGTATGCACATTTTTTTCCAGGACCGTAAAAAATTATCTATAGTCCCAAATGTAAAGATGCAAACCTGTCCCCCTTCCCTTAGTCTCCTGTCTCCTGGACTCACACAAACACAACAGTCTCGATGAAATACTAGTTAATG
Source organism: Sceloporus undulatus (assembly GCF_019175285.1). Lineage (NCBI taxonomy): Eukaryota > Metazoa > Chordata > Lepidosauria > Squamata > Phrynosomatidae > Sceloporus > Sceloporus undulatus. The sequence goes on along the minus strand of NC_056522.1, from coordinate 199,316,719 downwards.
CAACAAAACATTAGCAATTTCACCTGAAAAATCATAGCATGTTATGCACTAGGGTCACACTGAGGTCAACATGGCAAACAAAAATATTGTCTTAAGTTCTGATGGGCTGGGTTTTTTTCTTCTTCTTTACTTTACTCCCCCCCCCCACCAGCCTCAAAGATATTCAGTGAGAAAACACGTTGTTGGATATGAGATAAAGAGAAAGCGAACAAGCTTGTCTGAGTAAATTGCTTTTCATCTGTTCATTAGCATCTTCTGCTTACAAGCCACAGGAAGGAATCATCCGCTTTCAAGGCAATGAGGCCAGTTGAGGCCGTTTTGTTGAAACCCCAGCTCTTGTTGATGTTTCACTGATAATTCTGTGCCTTCCAGAAAGGTTTCACAATTTTTTCCCCTATAAAAAAAACGCAAATGTCTGGAGGGTAAATGTGTCTGCCTCAGCTGAAAAGGACAGAACAAACAAATTCCTTTGCTTCACAAACTGTGCCGTTCCTTCCTTTCATTTGCCTAACACAGCATATGCAGACGAGGTGAGAACAGACGGCATGCACTGGTAGGAATCCATCCAAATCTGCAATGGCATGTTCACATGAACTCAGCTTCTCTTCTTCCCAGTGGTCATGTTTTAGCACACAACTGAAAGATACAGGTAAATTGGGGTGAAGGAGGATGCTTTGCCTGTGCTTGTATTTTTCATTCAACCCCGGGATCCTGGGTCATTAAATTACAATGTGAACAACCTACATGCTACTGTATGTATGCATGTATGTATATATTTAAATATGATATTGTTGTTGTTTCTTGTTGGGTCTAAAAGCCTCTGTGTGTGTGTACTGTGTGCCTTCAAATAGTTTATGATGTATGGCAACCTTCAGGCAAGTCTATCATGGGGTTTTCTTGCCAGATTTCTTCAGAGGGAGTTTGCAATTGCCATCCTCTGAGGCTGAGAGAGTATGACTTGCACTGTTGCAGTTTTCTTTCTTGAGATTCGATAGAAATCTCAGAAAACAGGAGAGATTGCTTAATCTTACCAGCAAAGCAAACATAGCAGAATATAGGAGAGCAGGAAGCTAGGTCCACTTATCTTCGCCCTAGCGTGGTTGTTTTGGCTGGAGCTCTGCCTGGCCCCATGGCTGGCTTTCTTGCTTTGAGAGTAGCTCTCCTGTGGGGCTGCCCCATGGATCTGGGAGGGAGTACACTTGCGGGGGGGAAGATGGTCCTGCCCACCATGGCCTCCAGGAACAGCCTCCCTTGGAGGCGTGTCGACCAGGCAAGGGCTGGGAGGTGGGTGCTGAGGAAAACTATTTGCAGAATTCGAAGATATAGCCATGTTAGTCTGTAGAATCAGTATGTAGAGAGATCTTGAGACTAACTGAAAGAAAGAAGTTGGCAGCAGGAGCTTTCATAGATTTCAGTCTACTTTCTCATATGCTTTTGGTGAAGCTGAAGCCAGGAACAGACATATATATGCCACAGGTATATGAGAATGTCAATTCAAATTCAAAATCCTTTGGATATGTAAATGAAGTACCAACTCCCGTTTTAATGATGGCCGTTTGTGAACAAAGACATAGCCACTGGATATGGAAATGAGATGGCAAGACCAGTTTGGCCTTGGAAACTAGCCTGCAGGTGGGGAGAATAGAGGAATGTAGAAACTATTTCCAATTTTTTAGGCATTTTTCCTACCAGAGAGGAACAAGGCATGTGCAAATGAGATATATGAACAACACTTTGTTCAGGTATGGATATTCAGGATTCAACAGAATCCTACCTATCTGTTTTGTGCAGATGTTACTATAATTTATAAAAGCAAAGCATTCCCTACCAACACATATTTCTTTTTTGACTGAATTACCTAAGTACATTTATTCTGCAACTGAAGAAAAGAGTTGGATATAATGTGGAGCAATGTTACAAGCGAAGCTGAGGCTGAGAAAAGAGGTCTAAAGTGAATAAACTACCACAGAGAACAGCACTGAAACTCATGAAAGAGCATGTCTAAAAATGGGTACCAGAGTCAAAACAGAATGATATTCTTGCAGGAAAGATTCCCTTTCTGCTGGAATCACAATTCAAAGTAGTTGTGTGTGTGTGGGGGGGGGGGGTATTTTGTGCTTGCTGCAAAATAGATGTCTCATCAGTTGAATACACTCCTGTTCTCTTTCCCCAGCTCCATCTTTAAGCTCACATCCCAAGTTTGCTGTTAAATGTGGGAGCTTGTCTTGAAAGAAACTCAGAAGAATGCCAACATTAATACTTTCTTAATGAACTATTAAATCAGCTGTGGCAGCAAGTACATGGAAGGAGCCAAGAGAACACACTTAAACAACAAAATGGTCTTATCTCCATCCCTAGGCAACCAAGTAAGCCAGACCAAAAGAATAAAATCTAACTAGTTATTTAGAAAGATTAAATGAGTTTTAAAACATTTTTCTCCAGTGAGTGATACACTGATCACTTCATTCTTCTCATGTTTTCTGGCTGGAAGTGCAAGTTTCCAATTTCTTCTGAAGTTGCTAGCCAGATCCTGTTGCTTAGCAGCACTAAAATACATATTCTCTAGGTTCTTGTCCTTTGTGGGAAAATAAATTGCAGTTTCCTCAGATGAATGTGTCATTTATGAGTCTTAGTCCTGGTGGTCTTAGAAGCAATTAAATAAGAACATTTGCAAGTCACGTTGCACTGCTTGGGCAAATATAATGCCACATCACCACACACACATGAGAATACTCAGTCTCTCGGTAAGGATGTTTTTTAAAAAGTTTTGATTTGATTTGTTTGATGTACTTGTGTAAATATGTATTAAATAAAACAAAATTTTACTGGTACAATATCCTTTGATGTCTACACACACAGAAATATGTCCTGATTTAGTAGCTCTGTGGCCTAAACATCATAAAGGCACCACAGCTTGCCTGATTTTTCTAGGCTAAGGAGCTTCAACCCTGGTTCGTACTTGGATGGGAGACAGCCAACAAGCAACACATGTTTGGTATGTGAAGGGAATGCTGTGGATGTAGCATATTGTGATTTCAGTAAGGACTTTGACAAGGTCTAAAGCCACTCTGAGATCCTTTAGGGCTGAAGAGCAGGGTATAAATACCATCAATCAATCAATCAATCAATAAATAAATAAATAAATAAATAAGGTCTCCCATAATAGCCTTGTAAAAAAGCTAGTAAAATGTGGGTTAGACAATGTAACCATTATGTAGATTTGTAACTTGACTGACTGAACCCAAAGGGTACTCTACGATGGATCTTCCTCATCCTAGAGAGGAGTGACTACCAAAGTGCCACAGGGCTCTGTCCTGGGCCCAGTGGTATTCAACATCTTTATCAATAACTTAAATGATGGAATAGGGGGCATGCTTCTCAAATTTGCAGATAACACCAAATTAGCCGGGATAGCTAATACACCAGAGGACAGGATCAGAACTCAAAATGATCTTAACAGATTAGAAAGCTGGACCAAAACTAACAAAATGAATTTCAACAGGGAGAAACGTAAGGTACTACATTTGAGCAGTAAAAATGAAATGCACAGATATAGGATGGGTGACACCTGGCTTGACAGCAGCACATGTGAAAGTGACCTGGAAATCTTACTGAACCACAGGCTGAACATGAGTCCAATGCAATTATAGGCTGCATCAGTAGTAGTGTCTGCATGAAGGAAAGTAATAGTGACACTCTATTCTGCTTTGGTCAGATATCACTTGGAATATTGTGTTCAGTTCTGGGCACCGCAATACAAGGGTGTTAAGTTGGAGCATGTCCAGAGGAGAGTAACCAAAATGGTGAAAGGTCTGGAAGCCATGAGGAAAGGCTTAGGAAGTTGGATATGATTAGTCTGGAGAAAAGAAAGTTAAGGTAGTCATGTTTAAATATGTGAAGGGATGTCCTATTGAGGAAGGAGCAAACTTGTTTTCTGCTGCTCCAGAGACTAGGGCACAGCACAATGGATTCAAGCTACAGGAAAAGAGATTTCACATAAACATAAGAGAAGTTCCTGATGGTAAGAGCTGTTCAACAGTGGAATATGCTGCCTCCAAAGAAGGAGACTCCACCACACTTCATCTCAGTGTATAGTAGTCTCCTTCTTTGAAGGTTATTAAACAAAGGCTAGATGGCCATCTGTCAGGGGTGCTTTGATTGTGTATTCCTGCATGGCAAGGGGTTGGACTGGATGGCCCTTGTGGTCTCTTCCAACTCTATGATTCTATGATTCCATTCTACCAGCTACTGTAAGCTATATTTCTAAGAAAGTAACTGGCAAAACTGTTATTAGTACATTTGAACTGGATCTGGAAATGGACCAGGAACTGGCACAACTCCCAGTCCTGCAATTATATTCTTCGTTAACCATAGTTTCAAAACCACATTTAAAGACAGTTTCATGTACATGACATTACAGTAGCCTAATCCTAAATTTTTTTAAATGTGGATAACTTAGGCAAGTTTATCTCTAGCCAGAAAGGGATAGCACACCAAGTCAAAATGGTGGAAAACTAAGAACCTTATCATAGAATCATAGAGTTGGAAGAGACCGCAAGGGCCATCCAGTCCAACCTCCTGCCATGCAGGAAATCTAAATCAAAGCACCCCTGACAGATGGCCATCCAGCCTCTGTTTAAAGACCTCCAGGGAAGGAAACTCCACCAAGGAAGGAGGGTGTTCCACTGTCAAACAGCCCTTACTGTCAGGAAGTTCTTCCTAATGTTGAGGTGGAATCTCTTTTCCTGGAGCTTGCATCAATTGCTCTGGGTCCTGTTCTCTGGAGCAGCAGAAAACAAGCGAGCTCCCTCTTCAATATAACATCCCTTCAAATATTTAAACAGGGCAATCATATCACCTCTTAACCTTCTCTTCTCCAGTTTAAACATCCCCAGCTCCCTAAGTTGTTCCTCATAGGGCATGGTTTCCAGGTTCTTCACCATTTTTGTCGCCCTCCTTTGGACACATTACAATTTCTCACAGGGGCTCCACGGAACAGAATGGGAATGGAAGGGGCCGGGAACAAGTGGGGAATGCCTTTTACTGCACACAGAAGTCCCTCACTCATTCTGTTCCCAAAACCTCCTCTGGGACGTATTGGGAACAGAAGGGAAGGGAAGGAAATGGAATGAGTGAGGGACTTCTGTGTGCAGTAAAATGCATCCCCCACTTGTTCCGTTCCCTTCCCAGCTCCTTTTGGACCGTTCTCGTCCCATGCCAGGAACCCTGTGCACTAAGGTCCTAAGTGATGGATCTAGAACAATCCTACCAATTACAAACCTGTAACTTATCTGGATTGAGATTGGAAATGATAAAGACAGTAGAGGATCTCTCAAGCAGAGGAATCACAAGTCAAAAGCTGAACAACAACCAATTCCATGTGCTCTCTCTCTCTCTCTCTCTTACACAGACATATACAAACATACAGAGAGACACATGATCTAGGAGAGGAAAAATAAATAAGTTTAGTGTAAAGCATACAAAAGCAGATTTACTTATGAATACTTGTATATAAGCATATACATGGCCTCATAGAGGAGAGGGAAAAGAGAAGGAAAATGGTTGCAGGTTAGAATGATACAGGAAAAGAGATGATGTGGTAGAACAAACCAACAGGAAGTATTAAAACATTCAAGATAGTACTGAAAGCTGCATAAATGAAGCCCATGTATGGCACTGGCTGACTGTATTTCTGTGCATAGAAAATGCCATGAAAAAAATGTTCAAATTTTGTACAGAATAAGTCAAGAACTGCAAAGAATCTTGTCAGTCCAGGTTTCCTGGCACTCAAGAAATACATTTTTCAATTATTTTCCAAATATTGTTGAATATTCTTTCCATCTCCACTTAGTATAGGTGTGTAATGGCTGCTAACCTGAAAAGGTTTAATAAGCGGTAACAGCATAGCCTAAGAAAGACCTTTAAATGTTTCTGCTGATGCTTCAGTGCCACTTGACTGTCTAAAAGAATGATGTCTCATCTCTTTAAACTACCCATTTGAGAATTCTTACTCCTCCGTATTTAGAGTACAGTCTATCATAAGATACATGATCTCAAAGACTAGAACAAATAAAAAATATCTGTTATGTATGGGTGGGTGACTTGGTCATTTGCTTGAGTCAACTATCACTGTTTTGCTCTCCAGGTACCTAATGTGGTGATACACCTATTATCTGCTTGAAGGACACTGAAAGCTAGATTGATACATCTGAAACAGAAAGCTTTTCAGCTACTTCTTATTTTGTGACTAAAATGACTAACCTCATAGAATTTAATTTATATTGGAAACAGAAAGATTTTCAGCTACTTCTCTTTCTGTGACCAACGTGATCAGCCTCGTAGACTTTTATTTCTACCAAAGGTTTGTGTAGTACTTGTTTGCAGAAAAAGGGTTAAACATTTTATGGCAGGGATGGGGACCATGTGGCCATTTAGGTGTTTTCATACTGCAGTTCACATCATTTCTCACCTTTAGTCATGCTGTCTAGGGCTGATGGGAGTTTCAGTTTAACAAGATCAGAAGGGCCACACACTCTCTCACTTCCATTTAGGCTTCCCACTGAGCATGGTCAAGCTCTTTGACATAACAGAATGGCAAAGCCTCATATAAAAGTTACCCCAAGGAGGACTAGGCATACCTATAGCACCGTTGGCTTCCCAAGCCAGGAGAGAGGGATGGTCTAGGAGTCTTGAAGAATTCCTGGAGATTACAAAAGCCTTTTGACATGAACCTGAAAATGAATGGGAAAGAACGCTATCATTTTGTAAAGACTTTATTTAAACAGGCAGTTGGAATTTTAATAGGTGTGCAGAAGGGTGGGTGTGTTTTTCATGGGGTGAGTGTATTGCATTTTAAACTTTATTGTTATGTTTTTAAATTATTTTATACATTTGTAAATTATGGTTATTTTTCACATGATGGCTAATTTGTTGCCTTTTTTAAACTTTTCAGTCATGTGGTTTTTAATTAAATCAGATTTTTAACTTAGGCCTTGTCTGCACAAGCCAAAAGGCCCATTTCCGCCATGTTCTGTTGCCATCTTGTTTGGGACGACATGCAACCCAACCCTGGTGTTGATATGAACAGTTTGGATGATGTCTGGCACATTCAGCACTAGAATCAGGGTTGAACACCTTTAACATGAATTTTAGAAACTTACTCCTTACTCTGGATCTTCTGGCAAGAGTCCTACATTTCTGCACAAGGGCAGCTATCTGCATGGGCATCCCGCTGAGCCACCTAATGCATCTGCCACTGTTGTTAGTCACTCGCTCTGAGGCCAGGATGAGGTGCACAGCGATGTGATCATTGCTGGGTACCTCATTCTGACTTCACAAGTGAGTGACCCACACTGCGTGATTCAGTTAGATGTGCATGCAGACAGCCATCCCAGCAGGGGAACGGAAGGCCAGATAACAAGGGTATCCTGGCCAGTGCAGACAAAGTCTATGCCATAAACTGTGTTAAGTCCCCTGTCGGGAGAATTTAAAAATAACTAAATAATATTCCTCACAGTTTGAAAGGGTGGAACCTTGTTTGAATGAGTGAGCAGGCACATATTACTCTGGAAAAGAACCGTTGTTCCTTTCAGGACCAGTATTTTGTAAATATAATACAACACAAATAAATGAAATCAACAGAGTAGTACACTATTATGAAGTTATTCTCATTTTTAACAAAAAAATACATGCTGGGGCTAGATCTATGTCTAATCCCACCAAAAATAAAGGCCTTTGGAATCACATGTGGCCCAAAGACCACATAATTCCACTCTTATCCTAAAACAATCTTGCATACACATCTGCTGTTAGTATTTCCATTTGAATCCGTATCTCCATATGTGTCTTTGTGTACATGCTACATTGTGTTCAATTCCTTTTCTAATTTTTTACCTCACTGAGTGAAAAAAAATCAATGATAGTTATCCTAATGACTACAATGTACAAGTCTTCCTTCATAATTCTTACCACATCATGTCCTGCACAACACCTCACACATTGTCTTGCCTTCATAAACAAGGATATACAACAGTTTTAATCCATTTATTAATGGATTACAGACATTGCAAATCATTCCTTGTTAAGGTATTGCTGAGTCCATCCTATGCCATGCTGTTTCATGACTTAATTATGTTAGACAATCTAAATTGTTTTAAATGAACCTCTGCAAAGGGGTGTTAAGAACAAGAAAAGGTCTCGTGACACTTTAAATCCTAACAAATTCAATATGGCACAAGATGCCATGCATCTCTTGTTGGTTTTGCTACAACAAAGTAACTCAGCGATAGGTCCAGGAAAGCATCGTAAGAAGATGAAGTGCTTGCTGAAATTTATTCTACATGGGAGTAAAAAAGCTAAAATCTCTTGTGTGATCAGTTTGTTGTTTGTCACACACTAAAAAAAAATGCAAGTCATCCCTATTAACAAACTGGACTGTTTGCAAGGAAGAGCTTTCTCTTTCTTTACCAAGAACCAAGGAGAGATTTAACAAACTAAATAGCTTTCTCCAAGTTATCTCGGAGCAGTAGATCATGAGAGCTTCCAGATTATATTTTTATTGTGCAATTGCATTGCCTCGTTCAGGCAGTAAATACATCTGGAAGCATTCATGAACTATTGCAAAAGGTCACGTTGAAAGTCTGAGGACACAAACAGCCATATTCTCGCAAGATTTTTTCCCTCACCAGGTTTTCCCCAAAATCATTGGCAGCAATGTAGCAATTTGCTTATTCGGGTAAACATTTTATAAGTAGGGCTGGATTGCATTAGTCTGATTTTTCTGTTCCTATCTGAAGGACACTTTACTCTTTGTATGACATGGTTTCCATTGCTGTCCTCCTAGAGATCTGGGAAAGTTAGTGACTACCTGATTTCTGGTTCTTGCTTTCCAGGGTTTTCTCTCAACAAAAGTATGTATGTATGGCCCAGTACAGATGGGCCTTTTAGCACGTAAGGAATATCTGCTAGGGTTGCCTCAGGGTGTCCCCAGATGCCCCGCAACCCTAGTACATATTCTGTACATCAAAATGGCAGCACCTTGTACACATGGGCACCGCCATTTTGATGTGACGGACGCCTAGCATCCACACGTAACGGTGCACTTGTGACATTACGAGTGTGCCATTTTGCCAACAGTCTCAAGAACTTGATCAGGAGGGCTTTAAACTGAGTTCCGTGGGGAAGGGAGACAATATTAAAGAAGGCAAAAGGAATGGTGAAAATAGTCAAACTGACATAGAGGAAACAAGAAAAAAAGGGCAAGGACCCAACCTTGGGAGGCAAAAAAAACTTGCACAGGCAGGAAGCAAAGGGGAACCATGGTCTGCGATGTCTCTACACTAATGTACAGAGCATGGGAAATAAGCAAGATGAACTCGAACTCCTAGTACAGCAAAGCAAATATGATATAATAGGCCTCACTGAAACCTGGTGGGATGAGTCTCATGATTGGAATGTAGAAATAGAGGAGTATAACCTTTTAAAGAGAAATAGGCCAAACAGGAAAAGAGGAGGAATAGCATTATATGTCAGAGATATTTACACCAGTGAAGAGATCCAGGATATCAATCCTGGAAGCCAGGTGGAGAGCATCTGGATAAAAATTAAAGGGGAGGGAAACAACAAAGATGTTGATATCTGAAGGGGTGTCACATCGAGGAGGGAACAAGCTTGTTTTCTGCTGCTCCAGAGAACAGGACCCGGAACAATGGATGCAAGCTACAGGAAAAGAGATTCCACCTCAACATTAGGAAGAACTTCCTGACAGTAAGGGCTGTTCGACAGTGGAACAAACTCCTTCGGAGTGTAGTGGAGTGGAGTGGAGTGGAGTGGCCTTCTTTGGAGGCCTTTAAGCAGAGGCTGGATGGCCATCTGTCGGGGATGCTTTGATTGAGATTTCATGCATGGCAGGGGGTTTGACTGGATGACCCTTGTGGTCTCTTCCAATTCTATGATTCTATGATTCTAAGTGCGCTGGGAAAAGAACCCACTTTTTGGAAGCAGAAAAGTACACAGGGCTGTAACACAACTGTGCAAAAGGACAAAAAAACAAAACAAAAAACCACTAACAGTTGAATGAACACTGGACCATAGCTCTGCACTTCTGCTATTATCAATTTGCATCAGAGACCATTCCCTCTCTTCCTTAATCTGTTTTTACAACCACTCTGTGAGGTATGTCACACTGATCTAAGGTTAACCAGTGAGCTTCATGGCCGAGTCAAGCTTCAATCTACAGCTGTATGGCCCTAGTCTGCTTAACTATTTTGCAGTCCAGCTGGAGGCCCAATCTGGGAAAGGAGTGAAATATAAACGATGAGGATAACTGTGATGATGCTGATGGTGATACACCATGCTAATATCTGCAGAGATGGGCAACATGTGGGCTATCAGCAGCATGTTTCCCCATTTTCCATGCCCCCCCCCAGCTACCAGATCTAATGTTACATACCAAAAGTTAGCATTACGATGGGAGCAACTTGTTCCACTCCTGAAATTTCATTGAAAACAAACTGTGGGGGAATGCTTGCCTTGCTTTAAAACAGAATCACACTTTGCAGGAGGTTTCTGTGAGGTCTTCTGCTTTAAAATGCTTCTTCCCACACCTTCTTTTCACACCAAATTCCAAAGTCAGCTGGCATAGCAGTAAATTGATGTCCTTGGTGGCAGGAATGCAAAACCTCAACTGTTTAGTCCTCACATACAAGAATGAATAATCACTATATGTTTTTTAACTCACCGCAGGAGAAAATGCGCATTTCACAGCAGTATTCTACAACACCCTAAAGTGTTGTACAGGAATTGTTCTGCTGAGAAAAATATGTGCTTCTGGTTTGTTGGTTTGTTTTAAAAAAAATGTTTTTAGCACACAAAATGGATTTCCTGTGCAAAGGAAAGGAATTCCACATTTTTCCACAGAGCAATTCAACTACAACTCATTGAAACATTTTTAACACAAAGAGAAAACTTATTTTAAAAAGTCTTGCTCCTATACTCATTATTCCCAACTGAGTTTCTTCAGTGTCTGGAAATCTGTTTTTCAACCTGAAAGTGAATAAATGCAAATATTTTTTTCATCCTTACTTGATAGTGGCAAGGTGTGTCCCCTGGTTAGTTCAGGGGGATCACTGTGGCCAATCCCCAAACACATTGGACTTTACCGCATGTGAAAAAAACGGTGAAACGGATGGGGAGAGTAATGGCTTTCTCTGCACCGCATGATGTCACAATACTTCCGCTCTCTTCCTGAGGGAAGACAGTCATCAAAGCTTGGCTTTTGTTGAACACAGAAAGCTGCTGCTGTCCCAATCCATTTTGCCTTTCTTTTCTTATGCCATAAAGTCCATTGCCTATCCCTGTGGTAATGAGAATTGTCAATCAATTAATGCCAAGCTTTTTCAAAAGTAAACAGAGGCATAGTTTTTTGCATCTATTTGAAAACTGTAGCATTCACTTATTTCATATATATTTTTAAGAAGACTGGTTTGGAAGTCTGCTCTGTCATCCGTGTGTGTGTGTGTGTGTGTGTGTGTAGATAATTATCTTGTATCACATTCCACAATCATGGCAACTCTCTCAGTATCGCAGTTATTTCCTCCAACAATAGGGAATCATCTACTCAGCAATGCTGCACAACTGAAAACATGTAATTATCTAAGATTTAGGTAATTACCAGAGAAAACACTTAACTAGCTACCTAAAATTTTCATCATTATTCCATAGCAGATAAATAAGTAATTAGGACTTTAAGGCTACCATAAAACACATTGTTTTGAAATTCCCTCATTTGTATAGTGCTCCTTTGCCAAAATTACACCACCATCTCCATCATTTCTCAGTATAATTACAAAGATTCTTTCTTTGATTTGACATATACACAGCAATTTCCAGGAAATTATCTTGCTGCAAGTTTTTTTAAAACACATACACACACTTAAGAAAGCTTTGCACTCTGTTTCTTTGTCAAACTATTGAAAAGTAGTTTCATCTGAAAACACCATTACTTATATCATACACTTCTCTTCAATGCTTTGTGTTATAGCCAGTGTTTCAGGGTAAAAGCTGTGTGAGGCATGTCCTTGTGGCATCAACAGTAGGCCTATGTGATAACACTGAGGGAGGGGGTTCTTGTGATGTTACAGAGGGAACCTAGATAAGGTTTGGGGAATGCAAGAAATGCTTCTGAAGCTGACTGAAGATATTTATGAAAGCAGTCTAGGTAAATGGGCCTAGAATTTTGTTAAAACCTGGCAGAAGAGAATAATAAGGCAGGAGCCATCTAATCCAATCCCCTGCCAATCCAGCAAATCTCAAACCAAACCATCCCTGACAGACAGTCACCCAACATCAGCAGAAAAATCTTCAACAAGGCCTCCCAAAGTAGCCCATTGCACATCTGAAGAACTCTGGGCCTCAAGAAGTTGTTTCTAATGTTTCACTGAATTTAGTTTTCTTGTAATTTGTTTGCTTTGTGTACAGCAGTATCTCCTTGAGCAGCAGAAAACAAGTTCACTCCATCTTTCATGAGACAACCTTTCAGATATTTTAAACTGGACACCGCAGGTCTGAGTAAAGCACTGTAGAGTGGTATGTTAATTCCCTTAATCTGGACATTATTGTTTGATGCTATAGCCTAGAACTATACTGGCTTTTTTACTGCCACATCATACTGTTGAATCTCGTTTAGTTTAGTTTTTGATATACCCATAGATCCTTGCCAGACATACTGCTATCAAGCCAAGTGTCTCCTATCATACACTTGTGCATCTGGCTTCTCTTGCTGTAACATAAAGGAGGCTTTTTAAAAAGAATGACTGAAAGACAGGAAACACTCATCTACACAGTTTGATCTATTTTATTCCTCTAACACAGGGGTAGGCAACCTGCGGCCCGCGGGCCGGATGCGGCCCGGCAAGGCCTTGGGACCGGCCCCCGGCCTGCTCCTGCCACCGATTGCCACCGGGGCCTTTGGGGGGCAATTGTCTATAGAAGCCTCAGAAACATGAATTTATATTAACACTTTTTAAAAAATCAGCAAATTTTTTCACGTGTCCTCCATTTTTTTAAAAAAAAGTGTCTTCCATTTGAAAATTTTGTCCTACATTTGTCCTGGTTTATTTATATATTTTATTTTTTTAAAAATTATTTAATTATTTATTTTTTGGCTTCGGCCCCCCAGTTGTCTGAGGGACAGCAACCCGGCCCCCGGCTCAAAAAGGTTGCCTACCCCTGCTCTAACAGCTTGGGATATTTTCTTTACTAGCAAATTTTGCATTCCTATCTCCTCTAGCCCTTCTGATTTCAAACTCAAACTGTAGGCCTGGTTTATAATTGACCCTGTAGGAAGATGCTCCGGGTCCTGCAGCATATACTTGGCACTTTGGAGATTCTGTGGACAGATTTGCCTCAGACCTGGGATCCTATGAAGCTGTGTGAGCAACATAAAGCCATCTGAGTCCAATATGTCCCAAATCACAGGTGGGCAAAATGCAATTCTGGGGTCATATTCACACTAAATGCTTGTGTCCCTTAAACCCCATAGATTCCCAGAGCTTCCTTTTCTGGCCAGTTGCAGAAGCCACCTGCATTGTTCAACATTAAAAAAAAAAAAAACACACACACACAAAGATTTTTTTTTCCTCAAAATCAAAAGTGCATTTACAGCCATTTCCAATTTTGTTTTGTTTTCTTCTACATTTTTGGAAGTCTGTGGAGCTCTTGAAGGGTCCCAGGGAAATAAATCTGGCCCCTGAACCTGTCTCAATTGCCCACCTGGCCCTAAGAATTAAGATCTGAGATTATCATCAGCCATAGCACATGGCAACATCAGTCCATATATAATTAATTCAAAATATACTCACTGAGGGATGTGGGCAAATAAAACAAAATAAAGTAAATCTCACAAATATACTAGGAATCACTGAGTGTAAAAATGGTCATCAGAAACCAAATGCCTCAGGTGCTAACAAATTATTTCATGTTATGACAGAGCATGGGCTCCATCTACACCATGTAGGTCAGATATGTACTTGAAGGAGATTGTTATTTTTACTTTTCTCATTTCAAAGTGGGGTGGGAGGTGGAACTCTTAAGAGGCATGTATTGATCAATCTGTCTTCCAGAGACCATAGAATCACTGATCTGGGAACTGGAAGCTAAATATAGATTTTTTCTGATTGGATACCATGCTTCTTTGGCAGTTGCTGCCTCCATCCTTTAGATGTTTCAGTTAAGCTTTCATTATCTTGCTTGCAAAAGCTTGTCCCACAGTTTTAGCATGCCATCTTTTGCTAAGTCATTTTTCTTTTCAGGGTGGGGAAAGATGTCATAGGACCTGTGTTCTCAGGCAAAACCAGACACCATTATCTGTTTTGAAACAAACTAATGTTCCTCAGCTGTAGACTAGGCCACCTTTGGTGACAAGCACAAAGCTCTGAACACTGCACAAATATAATACTTTAAAAGCCAAAGCTGTTTTTTTTTAAGTTGCCTTAACATTTTAAAGGCAGGCAAGTATCTAATTGATAAAAAGCTGGCCGCAATGACCTCACAGGAACATTCATGGTAATGGCATGCAAGGAAGAGAATGTTCAAAGAAGAATGTAGGAACTAAGTGAAACAAAACTTCTGCTTGTCACACAAGGCTGGATCTGTGGTTAAACTTCTTACTTTTCTTCCTTCTAGCACAATGCTCAAGGGATGCTCATGTTTCATATATATAATACAGAATGTTCCCCAAAGAATTTAAAATGTCTTTTTTAAAGTGTGAAGTTGGCTGTGGGTGGGTGTCTGGTAATCTGCAATATAATGGTAGGCTTTTAAAGATTAAAAAAAGGTATAGCCACAGTCAGAGGCTTCCATTCTATTAATTCTGTACATAGGTAAAGTAGAAGTCAGACCTATACCTGCATGTGCCTCTGTTTTGGTCAGTGCACAGGTTGTTATTTTCTACCACCTTCCACTAACCAAAGCCTCTCTCCCCCCGATCTACAGTACAATTGCTACAGGCACTCCACTTTGGCCATTTTGTGCCTGGTGGACAGTGAGGGGATTGCAGAAATATCTGTCCCCATTGTTGTTGTCACTGTTAGCTGCCCTCAAATCAACTTCAACTCATGGTGACCCCATGGTGGGGATTTCTCCAAGACCCCCTGCCCTCCACTGCTCTGCTCAGATCCTGCAGGCTCAGGCCTGTGGCAGATCTGACTGAGTCCACCATGTGGCATGTGGTCTCCTTCTTTCCCCTGGCCTCTCCATTTCCTAGCATTATTGTCTTTTCAGATGATTCATGCCTTCTCATAATTTGGTCAAAGTATGACAGCCTCAATTTAGTCATCCTATTTTCCAGGGGGAGTTTGGGCTTGATCTATCATAGAACCCATCTGTTTGTCTTCTTGGCCATCCATGGTATCCTCAGCACACTTCTCCAGCACCACATCTGAAATGAGCTGATTTTCTCTATATTGGCTTTCTTCAGTGTCTAACTCTCATATCCATACATGGTGATGGGGAATACAATAGCTTGGACAATCCTCACTTCAGTGTTCAGAGTTATATCTTTACACTTTAGGATCTTCTCATAGCCAAATACAAAATGATTGCATCATTTCAGAGACATATTAATGGATTCAAACTACAGGAATGCCTGACTAAGGGTCCAGTTGTCATGTAAAGGCTGACCTTAGTTTGGAAATCCAATGTGATAACAGAAATCTTTATTAAGAAAACTAAAGTAGTATACAGTATGGGGATGTTGTAAGGACTAAAGCAATTTCAATTACACAGTATATTAAAAACACAGAATAATTCAAATCCTTTTGTGTTCTCAAATCCCATTCACGCCTATTCGAAAACATCCCATTTCCAGGACAACTCCACTGGGTCTCTCCATACCAGACATTCCCACGGGACTAAACTTAACAGCTCCAGATGCATATTATATCCCCTTGAAATCTGCTCATTACAGAGCTTCAAAAAAGATAAGCATCCCTTCTACCCAGCAACACCAAAGGCATGACATTTCCCATCATCCAGTAATAAAAAGCAAAGTAGGTACAGCATAAAAGATTGGCAAGCATGGCAGGACCTCTGATGGCTTTTGATCATGATACCTATGCTGAAAGAAAAAAATTCCTCACATACTTTTCCTCCCCAGTCACTTCCTGAATACCCCAATGCTTCTGTTCTCACTAAAATGTTGAGTTATTAAGTAGAAAGCCATGTTACCACCTTCTTTATTTCACTAAAGTTGTAGCTTCACAAAGGACATTTTTGTGTTGTTGTCGATTGTACTGTGTATTATTTACTATTCATTTGTGTATTTATTTAATTTCTGTGCCATTATAACTAATGTAGCTCACACTTATACACAAAAAGAGGTTTTTGTGGGGGAACTGCTCTAATGCCCCTCCCCCAAACATCTTAATCCAGTTTTTCATAGCAAGTAATGCTAGTCAAAAATTATATAATGCAACTTCCACACTGCTACTGCTTTTCTTTAGAGATACTCTAGGTGTAAACCAAGGTTTATTCTCAGTCCATACAGCATGAAGATGGTGAGGCTGAACAAGTCTGGTCTGATACCACACTTGAACTGAGTGTGTTACCTAGGAACACTCCATAGAAACGTCTGCAATATTCCACATTTTCTTGACTAAAGAAAGTCATAGCAAGGTGGTTCTTCAATACAGAGTGCTAAGTCTCAGTATGCTGTGATACACTCTGCAGAATATTTTCCACAAGGAACAATCTCTACAAGCATCACTCTGAATCACCATTTAACATATCCTGCTTATAATGCTTCTACTAGGCTCTTTTAAATCACATTTTTCTCTCTGCCTCTTCCCCACCATATTTTTTTCCTCAGCAGTGAAGGAGATTATTTGTTTAGTATCCAACTTAGAAAAAATTCTGTGAATTGCAAAAGCTACTTCACTGTAGCACAGTCTGAGGGAATAGTCCATTCACATGCCTTCTAAGAATACCAAGAGTAGAACTGGGACACAAGTGCCCAAGCAACATCAGAATGTAGTAAAAAGTGCAAACATTATTAATGAGGAAGAACAGACAAGCCAAAAGAGGCTGCAGCAGATTCATTTTGCCTGTTTCTACAGGGAAGGACAGGATTCCTCCTTTCCTCTCCTGCTGAGTTAATTGAGTATTAATTTTGCACTTTGAACTCAGTTTGCAGCGACTGAAATAAGATGGGAGGGAAAGGTGGGAGAAGGTAGGAAGTGGGACATTTTAAAAGCACTGTGGAAAGTAGGACAACAGAGGGTTGATTTGGCTTGTGCAGGCCAAATCAGGACAATTGAAAGGTATGTATTAATATTCAAGCAACCACAAGTAGAAACTCCCTAAAAACTTTGACATTCAGCATAGCTTAAGACCTGGCAAAGCCTTCATTTGTGGCTCCATTTCTCCACACCAGGGGTGTGCAACATTCAGGTCATATGTTGGGCCACTCCATTTATACAGGTCCAACAGCCATCCAAACAACTGTAGCCCATACAAAATGTCTTTACATTTATATAGGGGGGGGGGATGTGGATTCTCAGAAGCTCCAGGAAAGAGAATTCATCTGTGTGCTTTATTTTAGAGGGGAAAGGAGAGCTTGAACCGAGAAGTGGACTTCTGGTCCATCCTGATTTCATTGAGAATCGTTGTGCAACTCAAAGTTTGTCGTTTGGATGGGAAGGGGTCAAATAACCTCCATGGATCCTCAAAAGCTCCCCACTCCTGCTGTACTCACTTATAGCTCCATGAATTCAGGCAAATGGCTGAGCAGGCCTTATGAGGACGTCACATCTAGTTTTCCCTTTTCTTGCTAGGAGCAACGACTGCATCTCAAACTGTCAGAAGGTATTACTCACTTTAAAGACAGTATTTCAGGTGTCTACTTTTTCCAGTGTTTACTTCCAGGGGAACCTTGGTGTTCTCCTTTAAAAGCCATTCAATTCCTCTTAAGTGAATTACTTGATTTGTTTAACAGCTACTTCTAAAAGGGCAGGTATGCTATCAGGAACATTAAGAGATGATATGCTATGCAATATCTCTGTTTGGGGGGGGGGGGGTAAGGCAGAAGGAAGTGGGGAAGAAATCAATATTTAATCTGGCAACCACGTATACAGAACTGCCTAAGAGAGTAATTTCAAAACTGCAGCACCTTCACAGTCATTGTTCCTCTCAAACACCCTTGAATACTCACAGAGCGGCCCCTAAGCAACACATGATATTGATACTGAGTTTGCTTAAAAGTTTGCTTATTTCTTTTCCTGCTTTGCATACCTGCCAACCAGCCCTCCTTGGCATGGACAATCCTCTGCCATCCCAATGTCACAGCTGCTTTTAAAATGTCCACATTTCTCTCCCACTTTCTCCCTTTGTCTTCAGCTTACTTCACTTGCTGCAAACTGAGTCCAGACTGCAAAAGCAGCTTGCACCCGATCAACTCTGCAGGCAGGAAAGACGAGGAATGGGTGAAACCTTGTCCTTCCCAATAGGCTTAAGCAAAAGCAAACTGCTTCAGCCTTTCCTAACCTTCCCCCCGCACCCCCATCCCTTGTTTCATCTCAGGCTGTAAAACTTTGTGTTTTCTTTCCATCCTAAAATTCCCATACTTTTGAAACATATTTTCCTAAGTTATGCATCTATTTGTACAATGCTTGATTTATAGCTACTCCACTGACTAAAGCATGTTTATGCATATTTCTATATAATGAAACACATTTTAACTAGGCACGTTTTAAAATATGTCCTTTATTTTGTGCGTCCCTTATTTTTCAGGAACACCCAATAAGACTTGCAAATGTGTCAGTGCTTTAGGAAAGCTGGCATTTGTTCACATCAGAACTATGTTATCAAAATCTTACTTTCACTGATATTGTGGAGTTTGGGGTTTTTTCCATCTATACTCTATAAGCCACCTTCTTGATACAACACAATTGTGTTATAGATTCCATCAGATACACAAATGCTTATCCCCATCCCTGACAGTAAAAATAAAATAATAACAAATTGAATAACTGTTTGCAAGCCATGTTTAGGGGTGGGGAAAGGAAAAAGGGAGGGGGAAGGGAAGATGGAACAAGTTATTAATAAGAAAATATTGTCAATCACTTCAACAGAAAAACTGACCATTGCTAGAATTATGTCATTAATCATACATTCAGTAAAAGTAATAGAACACATCTAATATAACTTAAACCAGAGGAAAGATAAAATACTATATTAATCTCTTTAAATGTGAATGGTCTAGGTTCACCTTTCCAAAGGTACAAGGTTTGGAACTCTGTTAAGAATATGAGAGCTGATATTGCTTTCTTTCAAGAGATTTGTTTGAAGAAAGGGAGTAAAAAAAGTTTTTAAAAAGTGGAGTGGGAGTTCAAATGGGGTAGCCATGTTATTATCCAAATTTTATAATATTGAAGTAGCTGATTCTTTGAAAGATATGGAAGATTTATTTTTATAAGGGGTTAAATGAAAGGGAGAATCATATTATGCAGGAAACAATAATTTTTAGAAAGCAAATGTTAATGAAACTGAAGAAATTCACAGAGGGGCCAGAAATCACAGGAAGAGATACAAATTGAATAATGGATAAGAAGTTTGATAGTACTGCAAGAAACAAGAGAAGCAATAACAAGAAACATAGAATACTTTCTCTCTTTCATAATTAAAACATAGTAGATACATGGAGGAAATTACATCCCCAGGAAAGAGACTATACAATTAATTCAGCCAGTCACGCTAGTTATTCCAGAATTAGTCATGTCTTAATAACAAACAATGGACTTTATCACTCAAGCCCCATTCTTGCCACAATTGTGTTAATGAAAGGAAGCACACACATAAAGGTTTGGGAGCAATCCTTATCACACGTGTAGTTAGTCATTGATCCAAAAGAAGGGCTCCAAGGTCAACTCAGCCTTCCATCCTTTCATAGGTTGGTAAACTGAGTACCCAGCTTGTTGAGGGCAATTGACTTACACATTGTAAACTGCTTAGGGAGCGCTAGTTCACTGATAAGCAGTATAGAAACGTACTTGCTATTGCCATTGCTCATGGGGTTGGGGCTGTTGCAGTCATGGACAGCCTGCACTCTCTTTCCAAGACTACTCCTTAAATCCACCTTCCTGCCCTATTGCTCTACTTAGCATGCCTTTCTCTTTTTATTTTTACTTCTCCTTTTAACACAGTTTAGCAATGATTGCAAATTGGATTTAGTGAGGGAGGGAGAAAAGAAAGCATAAAAAGGAGAAAAACCAGTCTGCTCCAGACTAGCAAGGGGGAAAGCACTGAACCACATGACTGCCCAATCCTGGAATGGCAGCTTGGAAACTTATCATACAAGAGAGCTAATGCAACTAATGTGCAAATGGCAGCTATTGACAAGGCTTTGCCCAGCAATGAAAAGGTGTGACACAGGTCTAAAGATCAATTATGATAAACCAAAAATATTGAATTTAAATATGTCTCGACTCTGGTGACTAGGATTCGATTTCCATTCAGCCATGGAACCTACTCTGCCTCAAGTGAAGGCAATGGCAAAACTTCTCTAAACAAATCTGACCAAGAAAACCCCTTAGGGTTACCATAAGTTGGAAATTACATACACCCAAAGATCAGGGTGGTTTGATTCCCACTTGGCCATGGAACTCACTGGGTGACTTTGGGTAGGTCATATGCTTTCAGCCTGAGGAGAAGGCAATGGCAAACCTCTTCTAAATAAACCTCGCCAAGAAAATACCATGATAGGGTCACCTTCGGGTCACCATACGTTGGAAATAATTTGAAAGCACACAACGCACACACACACAAAGACACATTTAGATTTGAAGAGAATGCCAAATTATTCAATTAGTTTTTCTGGGTTTTAATATTTAGGGTTTTTTTAATGAAAAATATATCACATTTGGTATATAGGAACTATAAATATTTCAGTACACACAAATGAAAGTAGAAGGATGGTCCAAATTGCAATTAACATTATGAAGCAGACTGACAACTGTCAAAGCCTATATTCTACCCAAATACCTATTTCTTTTTCAAACAATTCCTCTGCTGATACAAAACATTTAAGAAATGGTCAAAAATTTAGAGAATTGCTATGGAATTCTGGGATCTGTAGTTTGCTGTGGCATCAGAACCCTCTGATAGAGAGGATAAATGTGTCACAAAACTATAGTTCCCAGAATTCCATAGCTCTGAGCCATGGTAGTTAAACTGGATTATTTCTGCACAAAGCTGCTGATACAGCCTGTGGAGCTGAGCAAATGGAGAGGAAAAAAATCAGTGCCTCTGGAACCCCCCACTGAACACACCACCCACATCCAAAAGAACACCTTGAAAATAATAAATAAATGGGATTTACTATGAGCCAAACATCCATAGGCAGTCTGCACCATGCAGTATCAAGCTGCACTGCTTGATTTTTTCCCCTCACTTCCCCCCATGCATATGCATTTGCACCAATGCATAAACACACCATTGACCACCAATTAGCTCCCTCATCCCACTCAGCTGCCATCCCATTGGATGCCCCTGTGACCAGCCACATAGTCACACGAGCAATACACCGTCTGTACAGTGCATCAGTATTCCCAGTGACCACTCCCCCCTGCCCTTTCACACCATACCCTCCTGTTGGGCTGGCCAGTTTGTGTGTGTTTTTATTGCATCCATTGCAATACTGGCAATCTGCTGTGTTTGTCATAATTTCTCTTCATGGGGGTATGATGACTTGGTGTGCTGGGTAGAAAGTGCAGCTGGCTACTTGTGCACCTGTATCCTAAATAAAAGAAAAACATTGTATGGCAAGAACTGGTGCCAGCAGTTGTGTCTCATTGTGCTCAGGACACATGTTCTAGACCACTTCACTATACTGTTTCCCACATTCCCACACTTGTGTCACGCTTCTTATATGCCAGTGCAATCATGCATACTTTCCATTTTGGAACAGAGCAATAGGGATTTATTTTACTATGTTTTTCATGCTGGAGTGTGGCTTCCTCCCAGTTTTACCCAGTTTTGGCTTTGTGCATCATATAAGCACCTGAGGCTCTAAACTGGATTAACCTGCTTTTTTGCCAGTGTGGACAAGCCCTGTATAAAAAAAAACACACAAACAAACAACCAAACCCACTGGATTTAAACCACTAAATGAAGATGTGAAAATTTGGATTAAGAACTGGTGGCTGTCCTAAAGAGCATTAATAATACTGTATACTGACATGGATGGAAAATGATAATAGTAAGAGGACTGTAAGCAAAACAGATTCTTTCTTTAAAAAAGAGGGGGGAGGGGGGAGAAAAAAACAAATTGAATAACAATTAGTTGTCTTTAAATGACACCCCAAATCTGTTGCCTGGGGTACCTGCATTACTGTGCCTGGTAGTAAGGTTGGCAATGCACCAAACGTAACCAGCTTGCCTCCCTGTACCATTCTGAGTAGTTTTAGGCAATCGAGTAGTTATTAAGGCAAGCGAAAAGGGCGAACGTTGATAATGATTGTTGTGAGGAAATCAAAAGCAGTTAAAATGTGTTATCATATCATGTGTAATCAAAAGCAGTTAATAACTGCAGATAGCCATCAGACCCAAATAAAACCATTTGTAAATAACCTAATTAAATTCTAAAAGCCTCAGAGCATGGCAATGGCAACCTTTTTCCCATGCTATTTAACATTTACATGAAACCGCTGGGAGAGATCATCCGGAGACATGGGGCGCGGGGTTATCAGTACGCTGATGACACCCAAATCATTTTCTCTATGTCTCCGACTGATGCAGTGACTGGGGATGGCGTCTCTCCTCTCGTGGCCTGTCTGGAGTCAGTAATGGGCTGGATGAGGAAAAACCGACTCAAACTAAATCCAGAGAAAACGGAGGTACTAGTGATAGGTTCCCCCGGTCCGGGAATGGCGGTGGTTCCACCTGTCCTGAACGGGGTCACGCTCCCTGTGAAGGACTCCGTGCGCAGTCTGGGGGGTGCTTCTTGACTCGTCGCTCCACCTGACTGCTCAGGTGAATGCGACGGTCAAGAGCACTTGTTACCAGCTTCGGCTGATTCGCCAGCTGCGCCCATACCTGGACCGGAGGGACCTAGAAACTGTTGTACATGCTCTGGTAACTTCGAGATTGGACTTCTGCAATGTACTCTACATGGGGCAACCCTTATACCAAACTCGGAAGCTTCAAATGGTACAGAATATGGCAGCCCGGCTGGTCACTGGCGTATCCAGGACCAGCCACATAACACCCGTGCTTAAAGATCTCCACTGGCTGCCCATTCGCTTCCGAGCTCAATATAAGGCGTTGGTTATCACCTATAAAGCCCTAAATGGCTTGGGCCCAGGATTCCTAAAGGACCGCCTCTCCCCATACAATCCGCCTCGCACCCTCAGAACATCTGGGCAGCAACTGCTGAAGGTGCCTGGGGCTAGGTTAGCTTCTACCTCTAGAAGGGCCTTTTCCACAGCTGCCCCAGCCCTTTGGAATACGCTGCCCACGGAGCTCCGCTCATCTACCACCCTGGCCCAATTTAGGAAGGACCTCAAAACCTTCCTATTCAAGCAGGCATTCCCCGACTAAATATCCTGTGGGCCTCCCTCCTCTTCCGTGGCCATGAGGATGGGCTAACGGGGCCTTTGTTATTGTTTTAGACTGTGTATTGTTATTGTTTCGTGTTTTTAACCTGTATTTGTTTGCACTTGTTGCATTGTTGTAAGCCGCCCTGATCTTCTTGGAAGGGCGGGATATAAATAAAGATTTTATTATTTATTTATTTATTATTATTTTATTTTTCTCTCCCCCACCCCCCAAATAAGCTTGCTGAGAAAATCCTATGATAGATTCCCCTTAAGGTCACCATGAAGTACTTGGAATCACACAATACCAACAACAACAATAAAGCCACCCATAACACTGCAGAAGAACTTCCCTTTACACCATCTAATACCCTCACCAATGGTCAATAATACCACTGTATATAAGACTCAGTGGTATTATTGACCATAGGTGAGGGTGGGAGATGGTTTTATACATTTCAGATAACGTCTGCGGTCAAAATCTTCTATTTCTTTACTTCTTCAGCCCCCCTCACTCCCAGCCCCATGCAATTAGAAAGGCTGGTGCTGACTTTCAAGTTGCTCTGATGTAGGGAAACCAAACCAGGGCATAAAATGACATGTTTTATTGCTGTAATTCCCTCATGCTACAGCACAAGGGTGATGACTCAGAAAAAGCTATGTGCTTTGATTGAGTATGGATTAGCACTCAGAGGAAAAGCATTCTGAGCAAGATTAAAATTCATGCGGTAATGAGAAGCCGTGTGTTAGTTTTTCATGACACTATTACACACTAGATGCCATCACTCCTGAAACCTTTTCCGTCTCCATTTTCTTTCACCCTGGAAATAACGGTCCTGTTTGTTCCCACTGCCACTCTAATTCTTTTAGATGTTTCTGCCTTCTGATACATGTGCATGCATGTTTTTCTTTTTACCCTGAGCAACTTTGAGTAAGCAGTAGAAATGTGAAGCTGGGAGGAAAATACAAAATTAAACAAATTTGTATAAGCCCATTGGGTTTAAAATTTTTGTTTTGTTTTGTTAAAGCATTGCATGGACCCAGATGAACACTGTTTACTCCAGATTTGAATGCAGCTCTGAACCTGACATTATCTACTGTGTCTTGGAAATCTTCCTGCATAGCAAATTGAATTTTAAAAATGAGAATAGCTTTTCCACAAGGAATGAATACATTACATTCATTTGATATTCAATGGAGTAACATTATGCATAATGAATACATTTACTATTTATACTGTTTAACCCGCCACTGAACTCAGACCTTTTAAAAAGCGTATGCTTTCTTTTCTTTCTTTTAAAAACCACATCTGAGCTTTATTAAAAAAATATCCTTAATTATTCAGTGTGTGTGTGTGTGTAAAATAATCAGATTTGGTAAAATCGTAGTGGGGTCACTGCTTTTCTAGAAAACAGATGACAATCAAAACAGAGGTGGAGAATTAAATTTGTGTGGCTTCTACCTAAGATTTCATTTCAGCCCAGTTGCTTGCCACTTCAATTCAACTTTTGCTCCCTCTTTATGATATGCAAATAGTTCTCATCTGAGCCCCTGCGGCCAATCCAGAGTTTGAAAATAATCAAATAGAACAGTGTGCAATTTAAGGTCCTGACAACAAGTACAGAAATGTTGTTTTATGCTTGAGGGAGCTGTGCATAGACCATCTGCTGCCTTGGTGATTCTCATGATGCCTGTCAAAAAAGTGTATGCATGAAAAATCAGGGAGTAGAGAGGGAGATGTTATTATCTTGTTAGCTACAGTAACCTGTGAGACCTCAGTGCTCCTGCTGGATATCTCTTTGGTGATCATTATTTCCACGTGGGATACAGAAAGCTTACCTTCTTTACTTCCACCCCACAACCTCCTCTCCACAGAGGATGGCGCCACTGGGCATTATCTGCCATGTGGTTAGAATGACATCAAATGAAACGTTCTGTGGGGTGACTGGAAGAAATGAGTAAGTGAAAATGAAGTCTGACATTAATATCGTTTATACATGCAGACACACCGAGACATACAGACACAGATGACCATACCTCCATCCCCCCAAAAAAACAAGATTCTGGCATCTTGGGATAGAAAATCATATCTGTACTGTTGGCTCTCAGAGACTAAAGAGTTAAAATGAAGGCAAGGTGATAGACCTTTTAGCATGAAAACAGGGATTAGGTTCCTGCAAAAGACTATGTCTCCCCTCCTATCTAGTTAATACCCTAACAGATCTAGAAAGGCCTCTAGTGCCAGTGATCAGCCCCATCCCAAAATGTAGAAAGCTGGTGTCGGATACAACTGATTAAGACCTTCAACAAGATAGGGACCCACCCTCAGCTGGAATTGATGGATACAGAGGAGACACATGCATCATTTGCAGCATGTCATCAGGTAAAGCACCAGTGTCAAAAGAGTCAATGCCACTTGCAGAGGCTCCAGTTAAAAACAAATTAATTAATCACCTGGGCTGCATCCACACTTCAGAATTATTGCAGCTTGGCACCACTTTAACTTTTAACTGCCAGGGCTTAATGCTGTGGAATTGTGGGGGTTTGTAGTTTTGTGAGCTATTTCACCTTCTCTGTCAGAGAGCCATGGTTCCATAGCAAACTATGAATCCCAGGATTCCATAGCATGGAGCCATGGCAGTTAAAGTGGTGTCAAGCTGCGTTATTTCTGCAATGCAGATACAGCCTTAGTTTCTCAAGCAGCAATAAGCTGCTGGGAGTTCTTTCTCTTTGCAACAATTCATTTTTTCTGGCCTTCAGGGCTTTTTGCACTTACAGTATAGATTTGTTTGAAGTCACAACCTCTCTGTACTGGCTAAGGTTGTACTTCTGATTGTCTTTTTCTTTTGACTTTAGCTATCCTGTCTGTTATCTTTTTGTAAGAGATTCTAGAATGGGTGAGACCTTGCTACTGCTCCTCCCTTCATCTTTGGTGAACTCTCTGGATTACTTTTTTTTTGTGGGTTTTTTTGGGCTATGTGGCCATGTTCTAGAAGAGTTTAATCCTGACATTTTGCCAGCATCTGTGGCTGGCATCTTCAGAGAATGCTTGCCTGGAAAGGAATTGGGTATGTATATGTGTGTATACACACACACACACACACACACACACACACAGTGTGAACCTGGGAAGGCAGGAGTGATTTGCAACAGAACAATCCACATGCAAATCACTCCTGCCTTCCCAGGTTCACAGAGTATATATATCCCCAACTCCTTTCCAGGCAAGCATTCTCTGAAGATGCCAGCCACAGATGCTGGCAAAACGTCAGGAACAAACTCTTCTAGAACATGGCCACATAGCCCAAAAAACTCACAAAAAACTATGGATGCTGGCCATGAAAGCCTTCGACTTCACTCTCTAGATTACGTGTGTATAACCTGGACTGGCTTGGTCCCTTGTAACTGTTTTGCCAAAATATAGGGCCTCAACAGACCAGCATAAAGAGCCAGCCTCGGGATGGAGTGGGGGCATGGCATCTGCAAGCTGGCCACCCATACACTGCCCCCATGCCTTCCACCTGACCAGATGGTGGGCAGTGTCATGCTGCATCTTCAACACAGCGCTTACATGCGCTGCACTGAAGAAGCAGCAGATAGGTGGCACAACGGCAGCTACAGCACCCTTTCCGTGGTGCTGTGAAAACACCAGATCGGGGCCGTGGCCCCTACCCGGCAAGGAAAGGGGTCATCTGTACAGTTCCTCAGTCTCCCTCTCTGGAATTTACAGGCTCCAGGCATGGGACAGTCATCACAGCAAAGCAAAATTGTCCATATATCATCTCTCTACAAAATGTTCAGCTTTTCAATCAGGTTTTTATATTTATAGGAATAGCCACAGTTCAGTTGAAAAGCCCAACTGGAAGCTAGTAACAAGAGTAGGTAAGAGAAGGGAAATAGTTTTAAATGTCTGCCTTAGGGTGGGGGGGACTACCTATTTTCATCATTATATTCTCCCTTGATCTGTATTTCCATTTGGCCAGATGCTCCCTTAAGTACAGAAGGATTTTTATCTCAGGGTAATAAATCATTTTTTGTCAGGGACCATGCAATTTTGTTTTCTTCCTTCAACCGCTGCAGACAGCTCCATTGCTTTGTGACAGTTAAGTACATGTTCCATAACAAAATGAAGCCTTTTTGAAAATCTATACAAGACTGCTTCCTGCATCCCAAAAGATGCTCCCAGTTCTGCAAAGATACAAGCACACTGATTACTCTTGGCAGCCAATTTAATACTTAGTTTTCTAAATGTACAGTTAAGGAGTGGGGATTGGTATCTGAAGATGAAATTATAAAATCATTTTTTACATATACATATGTGGGTGCGGCGCACACACATATCTACATAATTTACAGTTATTTCCCATCAAGTAATTTTTGACTGGTGATCTATGAATGAGAGACCTCCAAGAGTCCCAGTCATCAACTGATTTGCTCAGGTCTTGCAAATTCAAAAGCCCATAGCTTTCCTGACTGAATCAGTCTATCTGCAATTTAGTCTTATTCTTTCCCCACTGCCTTCCATTTTATTAAGAAATCATCTTTTTCCAATGAGTCATGTCACCTCATGAGTAAAGTTTCAGTGTTGTCCTTTTGGCTTTTAGTGAAAGTTCAAGCATCATTTGCTCTTGGACTCCTCCCCCCTTCTTTTATTTGTCTTCTATTGCACTATATTTTGATAGCATTTTGGATAACATTCTCCTGAGGCTGATACCAAAGGCTTTGCTTTGAGAATGATGTTTGGTGTGTTTTAACCTGTTTGAATATTAAGGAAACAAATGCACCCAAATCAAAGTATTTCAAATCAGGAGGGGGTGGGATCAAATAACAATATCCCTTGATTTTTAAAACAGTACTATTGCTCATGATGGAAAGAAAGAAAGAAAGAAAGAAAGAAAGTGCACACATATTAGGAAATGAAGATGTATCTATAGGGATAGATATTTTAAAAATAGATATTGTGATTAAAATGGACCAATTCAAACTGCAGGTAGGGAGGCAAAGCTTTTTAAACACTCACCCAAACAGAAGTTCCTTGCAAAAATACAAAACAAATCTAATACATCAGACTTTTCCCCCCTGGTGGGAGCAACCAATACCTGTGACCCTTTACCAGCAGTGTGAAATGATAGAGCACATTTTGTCATATATGTAGTAGGCCAGGCTTTATTCATCCTAGCTAACAATTTAAAATCAAATAGGGCTGTCCCTACCATTAAGAAGAATGAGGTTATGTGGCTGTGGTGGGTGTTTGAGGGGGCTTCCAAATGTTATTGGATTGCAGGTCTAGCTGGTGCAGCCAATGGTAAGGAATTCTGGGAGCGGTGGTTCAAAAAGATCTGAAGGGTTACATGATTCCCAACCCTGTTGTAAGGAACTGGCAGAGCTGTATGTGCCACATGATCTGCACTTAAGAGGGCGCATTCGCCCTGTTATAAACCTGTTCAGAAACTGGTTTAAAAGGGGGCCATTCATACTTGTGCTGATTTTTCCTGACCCAAATTTGGAGGGGAGTGCAAATCCCCCTTAACCTGGTGCCTTTGAAACCAAGGCATTTTTCGTGTCTTTTCAAAATCACCAGATTTTTTTAGGGAGCTGCCAATGGGAACATGCTGCTGATCACATTCAAGGCACCCAGAAGGGATGGGTAATGGGCAGAGGGTGGGCAAAGAACATACCCATACCATCCTACAGGTCTTGGCTTTGTGGCAAACCACCATTTCCCAGCGCTTGTAGTTGGTGGGTGAAGATACCGGCTCTTTAAATCCAGTGGATTCAAATTTCCCATGCTGTCAAGTGATCCCTTTAAACCACCATGCAGCAGTTTTCCTCTTCTGCCAGTGAATTGGTCCCCTTCTCTGCACCCATTTCTGATGCCCTTGCCAAAGTCGGGAAGGAGGTTCTCTTGGGAACATGGTGCAGCTTGTGGGTTTTTTCCTAAGTTTGACAGTTTCTGCTCACTGTTGCATTTGTGTGGTTTCCATGGGGGTTTTGCAGGGGTTTCTTGGAAAGGGTTCTTCAGAGTGGCTTGCCATTGCCATCCTATAAGGCTGGGACAGTGTGACTCCCCCCAAGGCGAACCTATCATGGGGTTTCTTGACAAAGGTTGTTCAGAGAAGCTTGTCATTGCTATCCTCCAAGGCTGACAGGGGAGGAGTTACATGCAGAGAGTAAGAACATCCCACCTCACCTAGGATCTTGCCTTCCAACCCATGGACCTGTGGACCTCCCCCACTTAGTTAGAAAAGCACCATATTATTGAGGATGCAGAGTCATGCCATCAAGTATGACAGTGAAAGTAGAATGACGGAGATGTGCATCATTTGATTGACAGTTTTTAAAATATGAGAACGATTGAATGCGTTCGATATGGAGGCTCCATTTTAAATCAGTTCTTACGGTAGTGTAAATGTCAACAGGGTTAAATTGCACCAGAGATATTCGATTGGAGCAAATGTAGTGGGAACTTCAGTTCCAAATCGCAACATCGATTCTCCTTGGATCTCCTCGCAACAAAAACTCTAGTGTTAATGTGCCTTATTGCTACCTTATTGCCCTCAAGTGCCTCTAAAGATACTGGAATAAGGCTCATATGCTTAGTCAGCATTTGTACATTAAGTATGGAGGGGGAGAAACCATCTTGTCCCATTCGTCAAGCCACTCAGTGTTTTGGGTGAGCTTTGTAAACATGTTTGCCCTTGCTAACAGCTTAGAGACTATTGAGCACTCTTTATGTAAAATGAAAGAAAGAAAAAAGAGAGAGAGAGAGAAATTGGAAGGACAAAAACAGCCCACTTGGGAATAGCAAGGGGATGGGGGAGAGGAGTGCAATCATACCTACTCAGACCACATGGCTGCCCTCATATTAGAACTGTTTTGGGAGGAACTGATCACACATGAATCAACAGTGGAAAAGTAGTGCAATTGGGAGGCATTGATGGATTTTGCCCATCAATGAGAAGGGACACTCCAGCAACAAACAGACTACAGACCAGCTTCTAGATAGACACAGCATTGTGTGATAAGGTACAGCCACAGATGCTACTACCCTGCTTTAATTCCACTTTTCAACCCACGTGTGAGAGTCATGAGTAACTAAGAATAAACACTTACAAATGAGATTTGTTGTTGCCAGAATTGCTGGATTTTATCATTTGGTGCTTTTATCCTCTCTAATGTTTCATTGCCCATTTTATGTCACCCATTTTAAATGCTCTTGTTTTCAGAGTGCAGAGACAGCAGCGAGAGAGCAATTTATTGTTCTCATGATAATCTTCAATCACAATGTTACAAATCCAATCTAATTTTCTGTTCAGTGGGAGGTATAAATCATAATGACTTTGAATCTCTGCATTTCCCCCCGCCCCATGAATTTTACACCCCAGCAGAAGAATGAAGAGAAAAAGAGCAAACGTATTCAACTTGGACATATTTCTAGACACATTTGCTGCTTCTGTTTGTTTCTTTCCAAACAGCCTGAATAGATACCCTTTCAATTGTGTAATGACCTATTCCTCAAACAATGATTTACGTGGTAAGTGCAATAAAGCTATGCTATCCGAAGGTTTCACCATATCTATGGTTCCTTACCTCCCATAGCCTTAATAAGACTGAAGCACACACCACTGTAATCCTTGCAGTGGCAGAAACCAAAAAGGTTATTCAATCCTGTTTTGCTTGAACAGTATGACATGATCCCTGGGTAATTTCAGGACATAAAAGTACCAGTGAAGAAAAGCACTTGACAACACTCTTGGGATAAAAACAGTATCCCAGTAATTGTTGGGTTGATTTTGTTCCTGCTGCAGTTTAGGAAAAAGAAACAACAGTCTTCCATTAACAGATAATACGATATTTACAGTCAGACATATTCAAAATGCAAACTCTTTTTATTCATAGGAAAAAGTAGATAGGCATTGTGGCATAAAGAAAAAGAAAGGGAGTAAAGCTGTACCCAAAAACAGGCTTTTGACATCCATGTGTGCTTGTTTCCAAAAGAAAATTTTATATTGGACACCAGGCTTTAGCCAATGTCTATTTGTGGTTCATAAATGGTTTCATCAAATAGTACATCACCAGGGAAAATCCAGATATCAGTAAGAAGCTATTTCTGTTCACACAACCTAAGTATCTACCATAATGCCTGGAATATTCCAGTTCAGTTACAATACTTCCATAATAATTTAATGTTTTCTTATATGGATATTAAGCCATCTAGTCATCCATAATAATATCAGTTCTAAGTATTACTCATTTGACAAGATGGCAATTTTATTCTGCTTGGTGGTTTTGAAATAGAAGTAACTTTGCTCACCACACAATTGCAAATCATTACCTCCTGCAGAAAGGTCATAAGGTAACTCATCTGTATAGTTCACAATACACCTGAGAAGAATCTTGTCATTTATAAGATAAAAGCAGTAAAGCTCCTGATAGGAACTATTGAGAAAGTATGAGAAATATTCATTTTCATTCTGTTTAAAATGAATATTTCTCACACTGTCTCATAAGCATGACTGTTTTTTATCCTGCGGCTAAAGCATCTGATCAGCACCACAAGCAAACAGAGCCTGCACCCCAGAAGAATACAAACCAGCCATACAAATGTTTAGTAATTTGGGGGCTCTACAGACCACCCTGAAGGCTGAGCAAACACAGGAGTCATTTGACAACATTCTCCCCTACAATGGTGAAACACAGAGGTTAATCCTGGTAGGACATAGGTTGATTTTGTGTTGTTCACATGAATTTTGAATGCATCTGATTTAAGGTTTTTGGGAGAGCTGCCAAAATCCCACAAAACTCAGTGTAATTGATTTTGGGAGGGAGGGTTGAGTTTTCCTAAAAAATTCACATTGTCAGCTGTGTGAATAACCAATGTGGATAGACCAGGGATAAACCAGGTTAAAACTGTGCCTGTCTTGAATATGTTTGGAATACATCTGCATCATCAACTCCATCTTCATTTGCAATGCTGCCATTTGTGTGGGCAACAGAACTTGCAAGATTCGCATAGAGGCAGTTCTGATAAAAAGAAATAGTATGAACAAATTGGAAATGCATGAGTGAGATTATTTGAATAGTCAAATTGCAAACAAAGCATGTGTATTTCTATTTAGGTAATCGTGTTTGAGTTGGTATATCTACATGAGCAAATTTTAGGCAATCTATGTCTTCTCTTGCCCTCATTTTTGGATCTGTAATTTCCTCTTTTTGAAGGAATCTAAACTGCCACTGTAAGGGCCCTTTTTTACTACACAATTATAGTGCTGTGATTCCACTTTAAGTACTAAGGCTATACTCTATGATGTGCTGGGGTTTGCCGTTTAAGAGGAGGGGCATTTAGAATTCTCAGCTGGGGAAATTCTCTTCTGGTGCCTTTGACCAAACTATAAATCTCAGGATTCCATAGGATGGAATTGTGGCAGTTTTAATAGATTCATAGCACTTTTCCCACCTGTCAGTCATTTTATATTAAAAGCAAATAAAGACAAAACTGGGTTTTTTAATTTTAAAAAACACACACAATAATTAAAATAGTTCCATTTCAGCTGCATTGCATGCACACACAAGGAATCTTACAGCTTCCTAATGAAAACTACATCAACTCAGCTGCCAAAAATATGTCCAATCCTATAACAGATGATTCCTTGAGATGTATCTCCCTTTTTTTAATTTATTGCTAGACACAGTATACTATCCACTAGTGCTCTGCTCAGCAAAAGACAGACAAAAGTCATCTATATGATACTGATTAAGCCTTACGAGTGTCAGGCCCTCCTGCAGATGTCAATAATAATAAAACAGGGATTCTTGATAGATTGCATGCTGAGTACCCAAATGATCCTACAGTGCCTGAGCAATGTCACTGTAATGTGTGAAGCTTCATTAATGCCTTGCATCGCCAGCAGGAAACGTCACGAAGGATCCTGACTTCTCTGCAACCTGAATTTGTATTTCTTCCCTATAAAAACAATGTTATTCCACTTCTCAGAATACCCTCCCAGATAATTTTCAACGTACCAGAGCATAA
This sequence comes from Sceloporus undulatus, assembly GCF_019175285.1. Lineage (NCBI taxonomy): Eukaryota > Metazoa > Chordata > Lepidosauria > Squamata > Phrynosomatidae > Sceloporus > Sceloporus undulatus. The sequence continues at coordinate 199,283,101 of NC_056522.1, read as the reverse complement.
CATCAAATAAAACCGAGAAGGGAGGGGGGTGTTGCAAATTGTGGTAACTGACCTTTCTTTTAACATTAATTATATTTGCACCTTTTTTTTGTTTTTAAAAATCCATTGATAGTCTGGTCACAAATGAAGTGACAATCATATATATTTTGGCAAGTTGCTAGAACTTTACTTCTGTATTGTCATTCATCTCTGAAAAGCTGCATTGGCAAATCCTGTACAATGTGCAGGATCTGCACAGATTTCAGTACTAAAAGTTACCACACTTTACAACCAGAAAGATTTGTGGAAATTTTAAATAAATCAACAACATTCAGTTTGGGGTCTTTTGTGTGTGTGTTGTTGTTGTTGTTTTCTTTTAAGTGTTACATATTCATTCCCATCACTAAAACTAGATTTCTACTGAATTTAAAATACTGGCTTAAAACATCATGCTTAAGTCATTGAGTATGCAATTAAATTTGGTCCCGAGATAGAGATCATTGGCTTGATAATTCACTGCTAGGTGTGCAGGTATCAATTGATGGGTAGTAATGCCTGCTGGGATAAAGAGAAAATTGTAACTCTCTATTTCTGAGTTATTTTATCTGGATAACATACACTCTGCAATATCTTTCCCAAGAGAGACACTTAAATTATCTCACATTACTAAAGACAGGTATGAGAAAGACAGAAAACTGGGAACTTGGCCTTAGAGACAAAACTGTTATGACAGATGTCTCTCCAGAACCAAAAAGGCCCTAGATATCATTCTGGCCAAACAATGATTGCAAAAAGTTAGATTGCAAAGGGCACAATCCAGGCAAAGCTCCAACTGATTTGATATGGATGCTCAAATGGAAATGAGTAAAATAACTCTTTGTGGGAATAATAATAATAATAGCTTTATTTAAATGTGTTATGTTTCTCACTGCCTATGTAAGCATCCAAATATCCCCTAATATATTTATTAAAACCAATTACAGTTTGGTGCAACATAAGATATATCAGCATGAGCCAATGCAGATGTGAGGGCCTACAACGAGGTCTACACTCACAAGTAAGGCTGGGGGGCTACTCATGGGTAAGGTGGGTTCTACTCATGGTTAAGGCTGGGTCTACTCAGGCGAGTGAGGTGAGCATGGTCTACCCACGAGCAACGTGATTGGTTTCTACTCATGAGTAGGCAGGTATCTTTGTAAGTAAGGGAGTCTACTCTCTGGTAAGTGGGGGGAGTCAATGAATCCATTTAAATTTGTAGGCCTATTCTTTTCCCAAACAGGCTCAGGGGCTGTACGCATGATTATGTCCCATTGTCTTCTTTTACCAACCCTGGGGGAATTGTTAACTGAGGCGGTAAGTTCTTTTTACTGCTCTGAGGTCTTCCACATGATGAAGAAGATTGTGAGTGCCCCAAATAGACACTGCTGTACTATCACCTGGCCTCATCCATATCATTTCCTCTGTCCTGATTTTCCATGACTCTTGTCAAGAAGAACCTATATAGGTAGAGAGCATTGCAAACTCAGGAGATGAGATATATATATATTAATTATTATTATTATTATATATTATTATTATTGTCTACGCCCTCTGGCAAACCAATCGGGCGTGGTTAACAACAGTAAAAATATAAAAATGATGACATTAAAAAACACTTTATCTATCCCCCCCCCCTTAAGACAGTAAATTAATAGTATAACAATATAAAAATACAATATTCAAGGATTAAAGATAAAACAGCAATTAAAACTAAAAAAACCCTGATATCCCTCTGTTGATCCTCAACCATCTCTAAGATGGGGCCAGAGGATGAGGAATGGAGGGAACAATATAAGATGCTGACAGAGGAGTGCATGGTAGTCAAACACATTTGTTCCCACTCTGCCTTGCACCAAACTCTATTGTGAGGGAAATGAATGCCAGAAGTATGCAATCATTACTGTCACCTATGGAAAAATAAATTGGATTGGGGTGCTTCTCTGGAATCTGAGTGCATTGTTTACTATATCAAGAGAGGGAAAGGACTGGCTGTAGGAAGGACAGCATATATTTTTCCCTTTCCTCCTTTCCCAATACAGTGGTGGCCTTCGGGTTACGGAAATTAATTTCAATTCCGCGGGCCGCTTCGGTCGTAAAACCCGAAAAAAAAAAGCCTTTTCGGTAAGGCCGATATAAAATTTGGCCATAGCGCTAATGGGGGAAAAAGGAAAGCCCGCGTTTCGTGGCGGAAAAAAAAAAAAAAAAAAAGGCCGAAAAAAAAAAAAAAAACAAAAAAAAAACACCAAAAAAATTATTCGTATCCGAAAAGCACAAAAACATTCGTAAACCGGAACAATGATTTCCTATGGGAATTTTTTTTCCGTATCCCGGAACATTTCGTAACCTGGGTATTTCGTTTTTATCCAGAAGGACATGTCGTATGGGAATTATAAAAAGTGACTCTGGCGGTTTTTACAGACCGCCATTAGTACGTCTACACTACGTACTAGGGGTTTTAAGGAAAAAGGGGGGTGCTTCCGCACCACCCCCCAACCCTAGTACGTATTGAATTTGAATAGCCAAGATTGGCGGCCGCCCCCTCTACATTGGGGCGCCCGCCATCTTACGTTACTGGACGCACCAGCGTCCAGACGTTTTGTTTTTTTTCTTGTCGCTGCGTGCATATTGACGTCGCGAGTCCCCCGCGCCAGGGGCGCCTCGCGACGTCATAAAGGCGGCCGCAAAAAAAAAGAGCCTCCGAAATGGCGCTTCTTTTTTGCTCCGCGCGGTGAGCCGCGCGGGGTTTTCTTTTTTTTTGACTGGCTGCGGCTTCCCCGCGCGGAGCAAATGGCTGCGTGCGGCAAGACGCGCACAAGCGGGCGGTCTGTACCCCGCCTCTGTTATTGTGGCGATATTAGGATAAGATGAATTCACTTCATGTACAACAGAGCCAAATGGAAGAAGCAACACAACGTTTCTGAACGCAGTTTCTTGTATCACCAACTGCAGACAGATAAACAACATCCCACAAATCCACAAACAGGAAATACTTTGTGGGTCAACCAAAAAATGCACAAAAATTACATCATGCTTTCAGAGCTCCATTGGCTTCTTCATCAGGTACAGGTGGGGGGGGAGTGTCAGAGCACCTCACAAGGTGTTAAAGATGGCTAATAAAAGCCCTGAACTACCTCAATTACTTTGTAAATCCTCAGTTTTGTCTGAAGACTGCCGGCAATATGTTACACCTGCTGAGGGGGAAAAATAACTCAGACCCATATTCAAGGCAATGGGAAATAGACAGGCTGGTGAGGCATTTAAAACTCACAAGAGCAATTCCCTTGCCGCATGCCTATGTTGAAATTCTCAAGCTTACTGACTGGTATTGTGACTGAAAGAAAAGGCACACAATTAATAGCTTCTATGACTCTATGAAGGGCTTTCTGGAGGGCTTAAAAAAACAAAAACAAAAAGTCAGAAACATCAAACTATATTACACATCTTATTAAATACCGTTAAAGCAGAGTGCACAGATTACCAAATAGATTATATTATCTGCATGAGCCCCAAATGGCATACACTTCCAGTTCTGACAACTGCAACTACTTATCAGATACACTTTCTCTTTGGGGAACAAAATACCAGTCCTGTCCTTAATTGCGAGGCAGCCGCCTCAGGCGGCTTATTCAGGGTGTTGTGTAAGGGCAGCAAATTATTATTTATTTGCTTTACTGCTGTTACTTTATTGCCCAGAGGAAACATATAGTTGTGAGATTACCTGCCTCTGGTGTTAAAATAATTTGCCTGGTTTGGGGTAATATGCACCTTGACACGAAAAGAGGATCACATCTCTTTTTCCACCTCAGGCATCAGAATGTCTTGAGCAGCCCTAGGTGTGATAGTATTCAGTTTCCAGAATGGTCTAAAGACATGGGAGTTCTCCCAAAATAGCTACTCATTGTTTTGTCTGCTTTTGCCATCTGTTTTCTCCTCTGCATCTTTTCACTCCATTATTCTACAGAGCTGTTTGTAGTTATTTGTTAGATATGCACCAGGGCTCTTCCAAATCTCATCTAAATGTAATTTCCTGAGGTAACCCTATGGTTGGAAGGGCTTTTCTTTTTGCTTTTCAGATTTTCTGTATTATATATGTTGAGACTCCCTTGTCCAAATTGCCAAAATCTGAAATACTCCAGATTGCAAAATCTTTTTTATGGGTGGGTGTCTGATAGCTCAATGTACAAAAAAATTGTTTCGTGCACATTACTTAAAATATTATGTACAAAATTACATTCAAGCTATGTGTATGAGGTATATATGAAACAAAAATTAATTTTCATCTTTAGACTTGAGTCCCATCTCCAAGATAATCTGTATATCTGAATGTTCCAAAATCTGAAAAAAATCCCAAACCCCAAGTGTTTTAGATAAGGGCTACTCAACCTGTAATGTAAGCATGTCATTTCGCTGATGCATTGATGCAACTAGGTGGCTGTGCAGGCTGCTTGCAGTGTCCGGGAGCCACAGCGGCCAAACCGCGCAGCTCCCGGACGCTCTGAAGAAGGAGCGCGAAAATCACGCTCCTTCCTGGGCCCCGGAAAAGACGTTGCGAGGCGCTAGTCGCGCACTTGCGGCATCACTTCTGGGGTGTGACATGCGGACGCACAGCGTCCGCTACGTCAAAATGGCGGCGGCCGTGTGGAACGGCCACCGCCATTTGTTATGGACTCTGTCCGTAATAGGAGTAGAGGCAGCTAGAAGAGACACCCCTTTTTCAAACTGGGACATCCTGAGGATGTCCAAAATGGCGGTCTGTAACCCGCCTTAGTGTCATTCCCCCATTGTCCTCCTCCCATAACACAACATACAGAATCCTTAGTAATGTTTTTGGTACTCATGTTACTCATAAATTCCTGTATATCACTGAATGTAATCGCAATGGTTGTGACATGTAATCACAATGGTTCCTAACAAAATTATACCTTTAAATTACAATATTATACACACAGCCTTCTAAGAGCAAATACATCTATATAAGCAACAAAAACCTAAAGGTGACCCGGTGCACACACATACACTTCTGGGTGTGGTTAAGCATGGTTTTCAGCTCTGAAAGGTTTTAAGACTGCAACTGTAAATCAAATTGCTTTTCCAAATCAGACACTACCCAAAATATATGTGTGATTTTAAAAAAAAGTGGCCTGGAAAGTTAAGTTTCAATAATTTGCAGCTGTTATATAGCATTTCTAAAATCTGTTATATTCATTATAGGCTATGTTATTTAAATACTATTTTCAGAAGCCTTTTTTAAAACAAGCATCACAATCTGAAGAACTAAAAATCATGTGATACTCTTGTTTAAAAATGAAAATGCATTCTAAATGAAGGAAGGCAGAATAAAGTCAACTGTACACGTTCCTAAAGGTGGAAGACTGATTCTTCCAGAGAGAGAGACAACGTAGGTGGTTGCCTGGAGCAGCCACAGAGGAAAGGCTGCAAATGTTAAGTGACTCTTTATAGTCTAAGTGGGTTGTGAGGGTCAGATATCTTCCAGGTTGCCCCAGGCAGAAAAATAAGTCTTGGTTAATAAGAACTACATGTGGGGGGAAAAAACAGATAAAGAATTAAACAACCCTACAATAACAGTCCTCATTTTCTTTTCCACCCTGATTTCCCCAAGGCAGAGGACCTACTATATTTTTTTCTGTCCAATTTCATGTATCATTCAGCATCTAAGGCCCAGGCAGAGAAGACAACTGAACAGAGAAGGAGAGACGCAAGTGGACCTATTCAGAGATGGGGTCTGCTGAAGGTATTTTGACAACAACTCCCATCAAGTTAGAATACATCTCCGACTTAACAACTTTATATCCAAAAGCCTACATTCTTATTGCAAGAGACTTAAATGCCAGAATAGGCCAAACAGACCAATCCCTGTACTCCCACTTCAAACAAAACTCACCAGAACCAGACGCTGGCCACTATATTCCAACAAGGCAGTCAAAAGACCAAAGACAACTTCCATGAAACCTACAACCAGTACTAGAGGTCTATCAAAGATAATATAGGCCCTTACCGCACAGCATGTGGCATCGCAGTGTTCCTCTGGTGCTGCGTCCGCACGATGCAGCACTGAAGGAGCGCCGTAAAGCCATGGTGCTGAAGCTATCACGCTGTTTGCAGGGCACAAAAAGGAACTGTTTTTGTGGCTCCTTTTTGCATCCTGCAAAGGCCAGATCAGGGCCACAGAATGTGGGTGCTGCGGCCCCGCTCTAGCTGTAAAGGGAGCAGCTGGAGGCTGAATGAGGACCAAGATTGTAACAACCAACACTTTGTACTTTGCCTGGAAACTAATTGGAAGCCAGTGAAATGATTTTAATATAGGTGTAGTACATTCACTCCCAGATGTGAGGCTGAGATAGTGTGATGAAAAGAGGAGGAGGAGGACAGAGGCAAGGCCAGGAACAGGGCTTGGAGGCCAGGAGAAGGGACAATACCAGGCAGGGAAGGGAGCTTGGAAGCCAGGGGGGAAACAGAGAAAGGCAAAGCCAGGGGAGAACAGAGCCGAGGAGGAGGACAGATCAGGGCTAGGATGAGGAAGAGGAGGGAGGCAAGCCTTGGAGGGAGATTGGGGCTTGGATTAGGAAGAATGAATGAATGAATTTATTACAGCACTTGGCCAGCACAAGGATGAGGAAGAGGAGGGAGGCAAGCCATGGGGGAGACCAGATTGGGGCTTGGATGAGGAAGAGGAGGGAGGCAAGACATGGAGGGAGACCAGAATGGAGGACAGAAGTAAGGTCAGGAACAGGGCTTTGGAGGCTGGGGGAAGGGACAATGCCAGGCCGGGAAGGGAGGTTGGAGGCCAGGGAAGAGAACAAGGTGGGGGACAAATTTTTAAAATATATATGTATAAAATTAATCAAAAAATCAATAGAATGGTATAGCAGCTAATTGCCTTTGTGGGAGTTGCTTGACCAATCTATCAATTTTTTTATTCATTTTATTATTTATTTTAAAAAGGACCCAAAAAGGCAGCACTCTGTGTGTGTGTGTGTGTGTGTGTGTGTGTGTGACATCTCTGGGGAGGGATGATGAACAAACACTCTTCTGCCATTTGTCCCTTCTCTCTCAAAGAATTGATTCCGATTTGGCATTCCCACTTACTGGACACAGGTCGGAATCAATTCTTCAGAAAAGAACCTCAAAATAACTGCTACCAAAAAAAGCCATGCTTTTTGTGTTTGCTCCACGTTTTTTCCACTGGAATCGATTTCCAGTGGAAAGTAGGGGCATATATCTCGAATCAGGATTCAGAGCTTTTCATAGTGGGAACGACCACTGACACTTTTTTAAAAGAAGCTGAAAAAGTGAAATGAGAAGATTACTCAGAACTGTCCCTGCAAGAACAGGACCATTGAAGAGTGGTCATTGATGTCCATACGTAACTGCTGGCAGTAAATACCAGTGGAAAAAAAGTGTGCATAACACTGTCTTTTTTGTATAAAGCATTACTGACTTTCACTCTTGCATGTTATTTTCATATTGTGTTAAAGGGTGGGTGATAAATTAGCTTGGGAGTAATCAATTTGGAAGAAAGCAAAATGGATGTCAGTAATAAGCCGAGTCTCTTATGGCAGGAGGAGCAATCAAGTTTCAGGGAACTTTATGTTTATGAATTAGTATTTTTTAACCATTACAGGATATCAAATGGAGATGCAGGAATTTGCTGGGAGAGGAGAAATGGAAAACAAGTGTGTTTAATGATTGACATTAACTTGTTTCAGAAGGAGGTTGATGGAAACTTTAGCCAATATTGTGCAGCATAGAGAATCAAGATCCGTATTAAAATGTCTGGATGATACATTAGATAATCTAAAGTTTGTGTATTCTGGGTTAAAGGAGAATTGCCCTATTACTGGCAAAGGTAATGCAAATTGGTGCAGATGAAAATGTTCAATGTTCTCACTGAAGAGGAACTTTAATGTGCTCAACATTATTCAACTGTGTTAAGTATGTGTCAACAGGGGAATTCTGACACAGTCCGGTCACGCTAAGGTAACTGGAAACTGCCCTAAACAAGATACATGAATACAAACTGATCCAGTAAGAATGTTGACATCTTTACTAGTTATCTCATATATTTAATTCTGCTGGAATATGTAGGTTCATATTTTTCAATTGCTGGATAATCAAGATATTGGCAACTGCTGTGCTAGACTAGTGCTTCTATTTATCTAGAGCTATTGTTTTGGGAAAGGTGGAGAAAATGGGCAGTCATGTTCTCCACCAAATTTATCATTATGTGTGATTGTTGCTCAGAAGAAGCTACATCTCTGCTTTTATGACCCACAACATAGTTACTTTGACAAATGCGGGGAGAGAATTGGCCTCTGCACATTGACCATCCTATTGTACATTTTAAGTTGGGGTGAACGAGGTGCACCCTGTGAGCCATACATGGACCCACAGGGCCATTTTTGTGGAATCAAGGCCCCTAAATGGGTTTTAATAAAGCCCAAATGACCTCTTTGTCATGACATGCTGGCTGAATGATTTTGAGAGTTGTAGTCCAAACCTCTTACTTTCCTAGGATCCAGAAATATTGTTGCAGCTTCTCTTCAGGAAAACAAAGACCACACAGCATCAATAAATAGTGAAAACAACGCGCATTGCTCTCCTACACATTTTCCAAGATACACATGACTACAGGCAATCACTGCTGTTTTTTCCTGGTCTTGACACATTTCCTTTCTAATATTTTTATCATCCCCAACTTTCTGTTTCTTCCTCAAAGCACTGTATTGTACATTATTTTGACTTTCTTCCCCTTCTTCTGTTTCCTCTCAGTCTTCAGACTTTATCTCGAGACTAGAAAACTGGAATCTTAACAGGATAAAAGAGGCTTTTGTAATTATCATACAACATCATATCTATCCTGCTGCTGCCTTGCATCTCATTCATTACTGTAGCACACCTTTTCATTGATCATCAAAATCCATCAACAGGCTCTCCGTCTCAATGTTATTCCATTACTTACTTCATGCGATAGGTGCTTCCCACTGCAGTTCTGGTTTTCAGATAGTCATGTGGTGTAAGTAGGCATGATTCTGCTCCTCTCCCCTTGCCCTCTCACAGCAATCGCTGCTGCCAACACCTTCCTGAACTCAGCTGCTATGTGCACATTCACACAGCAGCCAGCTTTGAAAGGAGATTGGCAGCTGCAATAGCTCATTCCCACCCTTCCTCCCAGAAGATGGCATTTGGCACTGCAGAACACAGATCACATGGCCATGGATTGCCAAAATGTTATCGTGGGGAAATGTGTGATTAAAAATGATGCCAAACTGATATGTCTCCATTCTTAAACTAGCATGATTGTGGCAGGACAGCAGGCTGGTGTGATAACTCCTTTCTCTCAGATCTCTAGATCTTTCATGAGATCTCTTGTGCTCTGCAGAGTAACATATATTCCAGTGGCATAAAAAGCCAGGACCTAATAGGGTTCTTCCACTGATGGAACTCCTTTCATTTACGGAACAACAAGGGGTCATCTCTCTTCATTCTTGCCCTCTGGTTCACCTCCAAAACCTGTTCAAGAAAATTGGAAATATTCCGGAACAGGTTTTCCAAAAGTGCCGTGCAAAGAGTATAAGAGGATGGAGAAAACATACATGTGCAACAGGGGGTGGTAAAGAGTTTGAAAAACCTGAATGTCTATATAGTCTACAGAGAATTTATTTGTTTTACTGTAATCTCATTCACATTTTTAAAGTAATTGTTATTGTTATTGACTCTTAATAGGATCCTGGATGGACAGCCAATATCATGTAAAGTTAAAAATGTTCACTTATTTCATTTTCAGACACAAGTTTGAACCATTTAAAATTTTTCTTCCCACTGGTGCAATTATATGAGTTTGTGCACATCTTTCAATGATTTTTTTCACATTCTTAGACTTTTTTTGCAAACAATTCATTTGAGCAAAACAAAATAGTATTTTGCATAAAATCCAATGTTTTGCATAAAAAATTTTACACAAACACAACACACTTACATGCAAAATAAAATGTTGTACAAAGCAAACAGAATTTTAGCAATAAGTCCCAAAATATTTTTTAAAATCACCAGAAATGTGCAAAAACTTGTCTTGTGGTGTGGCAAGACACCTTTTCTCAGCAAGGGGGGGAAATCGAAATATTATTACAGTTCCTACTATAATGTCACAAATTATGCACATATTCATGAATAATGGCAGATTTTGTATATGAAATTGTAAAATGAAAGATTGTCGTTAAATTTTTGCAATGCTCTGAGATGTAGTATTGAGACAATAGGACAAGTACGAGAACTCAAGTTGTATGCCAACAACTTGTTACTGTAATATAAGTCACCTCCCATATTCAACAAATAGTGCTGCTCAGAAAGCTAAACAAGCAGCCCCCTGGTCACAAGCAAAGTCCAGGATCAGTCATAGAGAGCCAGCAAGAGTAGAGGTATGGTTAAGGCAGTAGATATTTAAGCACAGAAGACATCTGAGTAATGCCCAATACCAGTAAGGAAGAAATTGAAGAGGCTAATCCAAAGAGCAAGCCGATATCTAGAAACCAAAAGAACATCAACAAAGGCACAAAGAGATTTTAGAGTGACTGTGTGCAACAAATCAATGGCCTTGGCCATGCTAATTTATAGCTAGCAATTCAGCATAGCTGATCTCATTCTTCAGAGTCTTCTTGTTAAGGCTGGCCATGGCTTTTCCTACCTTTTTTCCAGCTGGTGTTACAGTCTATGGTGTTCAGAGGGATGGAGTTGTTCTACATCTAACTCTTGATCTTCAGGAGCTAAATGAAACATTGCCAGCACCACTTCCTACAGTTCTGGGGCAAGACTGCCAGCTTCCTCTGACTCTATCTGCAGTCTATTATCTTGGTACTCCTCTTCTCCACCTTTATTTGAGGATGCTTCCTCTAGGTGGAGTAGAACAACATAACACTAGCACTCAACCACTAGCACAATGAAGGTTTCTTACCCTCCTTGACAGTCATCTGTGCTACATGAAAACCTGTTCCAGGAGGACAATTCAACTGTCTTTCTGGAGATAGGGAGTTACGGGTAGTGGTTCCATTGGCTTTGAAACACCTCTTGGATCTGGGTCTTTATGTGAGGAAAAATACTCATAAGTTTTGGCTCTATAAGAGACAGCAATTTCTTTCTAGTCTTTCCTCCAACGTTTGCCCTCTGACAGTTTGTTGACAGCCAGAGGCAAATAACAAGATGGGATGCCTTCCCATACTGTGTATAAAAATCCATCAGGAGTGGCAGTTGAAGCTGGTTATGTGTCAATGTCCCCCACTGCCCCTGAAAGCAGTGGGCTCTCTTAGGAAGTACAGAACAGGCAGATTGTTACATAGCTCTCTTCTCCAACCCTTTTCTGCCACCACTCAGCATCTCTTGAATGAGGTGAGCATCCCATTCCGCAAAAGGCCAGCTGTGCCAATCCTGCCATGTGAGTTCAATCTTCATACTGTTCTTACAGTCCAAATTGGCTTCGATACCATTACAGAGATTTAAAAACTAGGTCAGTTCAGTATCTAGCTGGCTGCATTAGTATAGCCACTGAGTCTGGAATTTTTGAGCTCATGCATTGTTAGAGGGACTCTGTCTTTATGAAATGACCATCTTCCCTCTTATAGGAGTGAATTCTCTTAGATACAGCAGCCTAACGTCGTCTCATCACCCTCCCAGATGCAACACAAAAAGAATACTTTTCTTTGTTTGAGGAGGAAGTTTATCACCAAGTAAAGTTGCCTGGTGTCAGTAATGGCCCCTGGATCCCTGATGGGTAACTTACACTTAACTGGCAACATTCTGGGATGTTTCTATTAACTGCAAAAGTTGGAACAGCTTGAACTTCAATAAAATGCACAGTAAATGACTGAGCTAATTCAACCTCATTAATCCTCAACCCAATACAGCCATTTGGTATCTTTGCAGCAGCCTGTGCACAACCTACAGAATATAAACACATCCCTGTAGGAAATCCAACACCCAAAAATGTGTTGCAGCCCTGGCTCCTGAATTGTCAGTGTGGGGTAAATAGCTACATAATTGCCCAGATCTGACTCAAAGCTGCATTGCTGAGCCTTGTTAACAATAGGAATGGTTTGCAGTTGTGCCAAAATGGATAATTCTCATCTCCCAATGATATTATATGACTCTTACCTTTGGGAAGCAGCAGTGGTCCTGATTTTTATTTTTCCCCAGTGTTCTGCATTGAAGTACAAAATATGACCACTTCACTTGGAGTGAAATAATTTTCAGTGTTTTTAAGAGAGGGGGAGGGAGAGAGAGAGAGAGATAGCAGAGTAGCAAGCCCAGTCTTTACATCAATACCACAGTAAAATGATTCATTGTACAAATAGTTGTAAGATGTGAATGTTAAAATGATCCAAGAAGAACTGCTGTAACCTGCCCTTTTGCCTTTCTCCTGCCAAAAGAATTAAGATCAATGTGTAGGTTAGCTCTGAAACATAAAAGCCTTTAATTCAGTTGTGTTGTTCAAAATGTGCACCTGTTGGTATTCAAAATTTAAAACTCACACGCATTGAAAAAGATTATCACAATAATTCAATAGAAAAAGTATTTGACTACGGAGTTTATCACACAAAGGTGATGGGGAGTTTATCCTATGAATATCCTGGGGAAATTGCATAATTACGTAAAACGATTTCACATGATGTTGCACAAAACCCCCCATTAAAGTGGTCACAAAGAAGCATTAATATGCCTCTTTTTATTTTCAGGATTTCAGCAACAATGCATTTCCGGTGTCACTTTATTTGCGCATTTGCAAGCGATAATCATTCGCAATAATTACTCACCATTTCCGCTTTATTTGCAGGATGCTTTAAATGCATTTCAATCTCTCTTTAATGCCCAAATTAGCCCCAGTGTGATAAATTCCTGTAAGTGGTCTGAATCCAGTGTGAAGTCCACAATAGTGTTGTGATGTTTGTTTGTTTAACCACCATTCCTTTCTTCTCCGAAGCTCTTTCTGGTGCCAAAAACTGCTGGGGAACTCAACTTGATTTTTTTCCCCTCAAATTAGAGGGGCACTGCAGGCGGAAGAAGGGATCCCACTGCACCCTGGACACTAGCCAGTATGGGTAAAAGCAATTGGCAAAGTAACAAGGAAAACACACAATAAGGATAGCCCAAGAATTGAGCCAATGGCTGCTGATGCATGCTCACCACATAGCACAGATTTAGCTCACCAAGTAACTATGAGAAATTGTCATACATTGTGATAGAAAACCAGTGGTCTCCCAGGTACTGTTGATTTTCTCAACTCCCATCAGGGGAGCTGAGTTCCTCAACTCAGCCAACATGACCAATTATCAGGAATAATAGCTGCATCTGCACTGCAGAAAAAAAATCCGATTTAACTTCACTTTAACTGTCATGGCTCAATGCTTAGGCTAAACTACAAATCTCAGGCAGGTTACAAACTGCCATAAAGTACGTAGTCAGTATGTACTAGGGTTAGGAAGGGGTGTTGCTTCCACACACCCCTAAACCTAGTACGGACTGAGTCCATACAAAATGGCGGCGGCCGTTCCACACGGCCGCCGCCATATTGACGTAGCAGACGCTGTGTGTCCGCACGTCGTGTGGCACTTATGATGTCGCGAGTGCGCCATTGGCACCTCGCGGCGTCATAACTGCGCCACTGGAAGAAGCTCCGTTTTGGAGCTTCTTTTTTGCTCCGCGCGGGAGCCGCGCAGTTTGGCTGCTGCAAACATCAGCGGCGGTCTGTAACGCACCTTCGAATTTCATAACATTGGACCATGGCAACGTGGTGTCAAACTAGATTATTTCTGCAGTGTGGATACAGTAGTTGTGAACTGTAGTCCAATAACATTGAGAAGGTCACAAGCTCTCTGTCCCTGAAGATTTGTATTGCTTCAGATAAAAGCGTACATACTCTCTCCATACATGGTTTGGTAGGCACCCCTAAGAACTTTGCATCAAAGCTTTATGGATTGTACTGTATCAACAATAAATAACTTATGGAAACAGTCCTTTAGTAGAGGTTTTCTCTTCATCACTGGCACAATATTAATGGTGCAAAGCTTGATGCATACCCCTTCATGTTACAATCTCCTATATCAAGCGAAGTGGAGGCAAATACATCAAGTGGCTTGCTGTCTTCTTCAGGCAAAGAAGAACATGAATTTCCCTGACGCACATGAAAGCATTTTAATATTAGAAGCAGAACCTAAATTAAAAAACATTTTTGCTTGACTAGTTTCTTCAGCAATCTTACCAGGGAAGAACTCTACTGCCAAGTGGGTTTTTAAATAGTTATTTGACTCTGAACCTCTTCTCATGAAACAAGATGGAGGTGGGGGTTCTTCCACCTTTGAAAATTAAACATAAGCTCTCTACAAATATAGACTGCCAGGATAAATCCTTTAGTCTGGTCAGCTAAGATAACACTGGAGTTCAAACTGCAATTGATCAAAATACAGTCTTTAGACCAAAAAAAAATTGAGAATGTTGTATAAATCAAGAGCAACAGAAAATCAGTGGCCATGAATATAGTGAAAGAGGAATCCTTGGAGATAAGCTCATCCTTTAATAGAGAAAGACTAAATAATTACATCTCCAAAGTTCCGTACAAGCCATCTTTTAAATTACATCCAAGATACTGGAAATAAGAGTAATATATAAATAATAAATAATAAATATAATATATAAACCTGTGCTGAAGCATGAACACTTAATGTTGTTGATCATCTCTGAGGAGAGTGAAAAATAATTTCTCTCTTTTAATCTTGCTCTTACAAAGCCACTAATTTCCCTACTTTCTACAAAATATAATTTAAAAGGATGCACAGAAAACAGCATCTGTGTTAGGGCTAGCATATGGAACTGGGGGTGCATCTACACCAACCAAAATAAATCTGGGTGCAGCCTGGAGTATTCTGCTCCACAGCTGTCCCAGATCCACTGCACAAGCACTACACAGTCAGCCAAGCTGATCAAGCATTAGCATCTGTACCTTGTCCTTCTCAGGGCCATTGCCTCTGCCAGTGTTTATGAAACTGCATCCACACTGCAGAAATAATCCAGTCTGGCTCAGTGCTATGGAATTCTGGGAATTGTAGTTTGTTGTGGCACCAGATAAGGCTAAATGTGTCACAAAACTACAGCTCCTGGAATTCCATAGCATTGAGCTATGGCAATTAAAGTGGTTTCAACGTGGATTATTTTTAAAATGTGGATGTAACCAGTCTACAAAAGCTTATGCTACAAACTTCTTTCTCTCATATGATCTCTTTATGTTTCTTTAAGGAGATTATAGTACCGCCACCTATTTTAAAGCATGATTTTTATCTCTTTCATCTCATGTCCATTTCCACCCAGTGGATATTTTCACCAATAGAAATAATAAAATGTAATGTTCATCAAATAAAAGTGGGGGACTTACAGTTCACCAGATGATGTTAGACAACAGTGGCAATGCTGATTTCTTTATTTACATCCCACTTTTTTTCCCAACTGAAAGTCAGGGCCATTTTACAAATTAAAACAAATACAATACATCTAAAAACGCGGAGAAGGTTAGCATTAAAACATAATTAAATAATCAATAACATTAAAAGCATTTTAAAGCAAACATTTAATAATCATAAAAAATATATTTTATAACAGTATAAATAAAAGCAGTACAGTGTCCCAGTATCAAGAACCAGTGTGTTTGAATGCTGGACTAGGATTCTGAGAGAACAGGGTTGAAATCTTGTTCAGCCATGGAAAACCATGGGATGACTTTGAGCAAACCACACTTTCTCATTCTCAGTGAAAAGAAAGGGCAATCCATCTCTGAACAAATCTTGCCAAGAAAACCACATGGCCTTAGGTCACCTTAGGATCACCATAAGTCAGAAAGACTTGAAGGTGCAGCAGTGTTCCCCTATTAAAAGCCTGTTCCTTTTCGAGAACATTTCTAGAACATTCAGTTCTAACAAGGCTGGGGGAATAAAAAAGTATTGGCCAGCCAGCCAGCTCTTTTCCCAGGACTGGGACTTCTGAGAAACATCTCGGATGTATTCACGCTATCTTATGATACCCATGGCTGCTGCCACACTGTAGCATTAATACAGTTCAACACTGCTTTCGATGTCATGAGTCCATCCTCTGGGATCCTGGGATTTGTTGTTTGCTGTGGCACCAGAGCCCTCTGACAGATAAGGCTTTCAAAATTGCAAACCCCAGAACTTCATAGCATTGAGCCATGGCCATCAAAATGGTGTCAAACTGTATTAATTCTGCAGTATAAATGCAGCCCATGTTAACTGTCATGAGATCATTTTATGGATTCTTGGGATGTGTAGTTTGGCCAGTGAGGTCCTTACAATTTTCTGCCAGAGCATTCTAGTGCTGTACTTTAGGAGAGTAGATCATTGTCTAGCAGAGAATTCTAAGGACCTCAACAAACTGTCGTATCCCAGGATACCATGGGACAGAGTTGGAATCAAACTGTTATAGCTATCTAATGAGGACACACCCCATGACAGAACTTGTACATCTTTCTCTCCTTGTTGTTCCTAGATGGGCCATCTCTCCATATGAAGATGTATCCAATGTATCTTCCAAATGGGGGAGATGGTAGAGAACAATCCTTCCAACTTGCTATTGTGTCAAAGAAATAGGAGGTGCAAAGTATATATGCATTCAGTATATTGTCTGAAACCATTTTTTAAAAAGTTAAATACTCTCTCCTTTCCTCCTTTTTGATACATATATTCACTTCTCTGCCTTCCAGATTTGATTCACTTGACATTATTCACACTTTAAAAAAACAAAACCCATAACAACTGTAAGTGAAATCACTTCCTTCAAAAGTATAGATGATTAAGCTTAGCAAAACCACAATCTCTTCATTTCATCTAGTCCAGCCTCTGATCATTAAACGCTACCTATATGAACTCCCTTAATTTGCTTTTCACATCTGTTTTATTACTGTAATGTGCCTTGATAGATAATCATTGCTTCAGAGGTGGCAAAGGTCTTTAAAGAATATTTCTTCCATATCACATGGTTTTTAATCATCCTCAGCATCTGCCTCCTCCCTCGTTATTTTTAATGTTTGGAAAAATACTAGAGTTGTTTCATCATGACGTTATTGGATGGTTATTACATATGTCACATTGTTTAGCCTACCCAACTGGCCTACACAATTGCCCACACAACTGGTTTTATTTCTAGCCTTTGGGGTCTGTCGGTCATCACAGACTTTTCAATAATTGGTTGCCAAAACGTATCATGTATTTTAAGGACTACATATTGTCAGTTAATACAAAATCCAGTGGGTTGCATTTTAAAAATCTCTTCGTTTTAATTTTGATGGAATTTAAAGAGCAGTTCCTAAGAAGAAAGCTAGCTGTGAGGAGCCTGAGCAAGAGATTTTAAGAGAGAAATGTCTCAAGAGAATACTTACTATTCACAAACTTTCTCTCTTTGCAAAGCTTATTCTTCCAGGGCCCCAGGTCTTCTCTACAAGAAAAAGGGTAAATTCTTGTATATGTGTGTGTATGTTTGGAATTTCACAGAGGTGTATCCTATCTCCTTCCAATGAATTCTGGCCCACTCCAGTGAAATTTTTCTTTGATTCCCACATTTCTATCCAATGTCGAGTGTCAGACACTGAAAATATTTCACAACTAAAACTCTCATATTTCTTGTGTTCTCATTCCCTTGGTGACTGCGTCTGTCCCTTTTCTTTGGATGCTTAAGGAGATTATCACCTTAGCTTTGCTGCCAGGATAGATCTGGGATGTAATTTTCTTAAGGCAGATCTTAACACATTCACCCATCACTGGGCAGTATGCAGCCTGTATGCAACACTGGATTCTCTCACAGCTTTTCAAGAATGGGATTTTCCACTGAATTATCAGCTCTTGTTCCCAACATTTAATAGACCACTTCCTATCTATCCCTAAGGTGCTGGAATATTTGCATGTAGCCTCCCCCTATTTTCATTTAAGAAGGTTTCAACAGCCCATGATGTGTTATCAAGCCCTCTATGTCCAGCACTACATGCCACTACAAAAGGGACTTAAGCTGCACAAATGCAACAAAGGGCTATATCCAATTGTTAGTGCCTAATAGTTCTGTAGGCTATATTGCAGAGGAAGGGATTAGCAAAACTACCTCTGAGAATTCCTTGCCTAAGAAAATCCTTTGAAAATTCATGGGGTCACCATAGTTGAGATGTGACTTGAAGGCACAGACATACACACACACAATCAAGTGAGCCAACTGAATCGTGGGAACTTATACAGTTATTAAATTACCAAGTTCCCATTGATTCAGTGGATCTACCTGCTTGCGACTAGCAAGTGGATTTATTTTATAGCCTTTTACACTCAAAAAGAAGTTTTAAAAATAATGTACAGGATGGGAAGAAATCATTTTTGGAAGTATAGAAATGTGCATGTTGAAAAGGTCCCGTGTAAGATGTTTTCAAGGTTTTACACACACACACTGATGTTCCACCTCCCCAATTTCTCTCTCTCTCTCTCTCCCTCCCTCCCTTTCTTCAGTTCATAAATGCACTGTCTGTCTCAGCCCATTCTTTCAAACCTTTTACTGTGTACTGCTTCTCATCTTTACCCACACTCCACATCTAGTACTGTCACTGCCATCACCTCTGCTTCCATTGCTGCTGGCTTTTCCACATTTGTTTTTTCTTCCTATGAGAAGAGTTCAGCCCAAGCAAAACTGCAGTGATACCCAGCATCTTAGCTTCTCCTGATTGCCTCTGGTCCCACATGGGACCACAATGCTATCCAAGCAATGAAGACACCCTGTATAACTGTGGCTTTGTGATGCACCTACAGCACACCTTTCTATCAGTTGGATTTTTTAAAACAGATTGTCTGGTGGAGACTGAATTGAGTAGCCCTCTGGGCCAGGAGATCTGGTCCCAGTGGCATCTTGGCTTGCCACATAGCAACACTAGTCTGCCATTCGGAAATTTTAAGTTGTCACTTTAACCAAATTTTCAGATCTCCTGCTTTAGGGCCTTTTCATACAGCCATTTTGCAGCCATGGTATTTCTGACCTTTGGACAAGATGGCAAACTAATTATTTCTTTAGCTAAAGCTGAGAACTTTACAATTCATAAATCAAAAGGGCAATTCACCTATATTAGATGACCTTATTCTGACAAAATTAAGTGGACTGTGATTAATTAATCCAGAAGGAAAGAAAGAAAGGGAAGAAGGGGAGAGAGAGAAGATGGGGGGAGAAAGAACCTTACAACCATGCTGTAAGAACATTCTTCAAAGAATAATGTATTTACATACTGTTTCTCTGATTGATTGATTGATTGATTGATTGACTTTTTTTTTTTGTACTGATGGAGCAAACTCATGACACTTTGGCACAACAGAGATCTTAAAATAGTTCCAGCAAACTTGGATTCTCAAGAATATTACATTAAATCAATACTGCACTGAATTCATTGGAAGTCAAAGTTGTGCCTTGAATTTAGATTACAGCCAACAAGATTTCCTACTTATTTTCCAGGCTGTGCAGAGATGCGGCTTTTGAAAACACTTGAGCTCACAATTGTAAATTTGGTGTTGAATGATCTCTCATTCAGGTGTCCCAACAAGCGCAGCACCTCTGATTGCAAGGATCTGTGAAACTTCTCTTCCAGCCCCACTGAAGGAATACGGTTTAGCCTCACCTTGCTTGGACATGCCATAGGATTTATCTGAATACAACTGAAAACAGCTGATTGATGTACCCTCCTACATGAGAAGGTTCTCTGCCACAAAAAGGAATTACAGCAGGAACTCTGCCTCTGGCTGTTGCGCTGGTGATCACTCACAGGAGAGGGTGAAAATGTCAGTCAGTTGCTTCCTGATCAACAGGGGCACAGATTCCTATTGCCTGCAGTAGCTGCTGCCCAGTAAGGAAGGACTGGGGAGGGGGGTCAAGCTAGGAGGCATTAACAATATTACACCCACATTTGAAACACCAGCTTTTGTTGAATAAGATGTAGTTGGAATTCTATAGCCATACTTGTTATTGATGTTAAAACAGTAGCCCATTGCTTGGTCAAAACTAGGCATTACAATTCCCCTTTCCATTCCTGTTGTATGCATTGTATATTTGTGTGTGTGTGTGTGTGTGTGTGTAATAAAAATTGTATATGTAGTTGTGGCACAACAGAGATCTTATGCAGCAGGTGGCTTAGTAGTAAGGATGCCAATTCTGATGATCAGAAGATCAGAAGTTTGGCAGTTTGAGGCCCAAGTGCTGCATGATGGGGTGAGGTCCTGTCTTTAGTCCCAGCTTCTGCCAACCTAGCAGTTCAAAAGCATGCAAAAGCAAGTAGATAAATAGGTAACACTTCAGTGGGAAGGTAGCAGCATTTGGTGCATTCATGCCGGCCACATGGCCACCTAAGTCATCTTCAGATATCACTGGCTCTTTGGCTTAGTAACAGAGATGAGCACCATCCCATACAGTTGGTTACAACTAGACATTCAACTTTACCTTTCTGTAACCAATTGGCTTAGAGACTCAATCAGCCTCAGTTAGTCTTGCTAATACTAAAGGAGCTTCAGAAGCACTAAGAACAGCAGAACCGAATTTAGATTGTAGCAAGAGTTGCAACTTAAATATTTCTATTTGGCTGCTGAAGATAGATTAAACTGACCTAATAAAATTGAAAAGAGCAGAAATACATCATCAACATTATGATTTGTGTTTCTGTAAATCGCATGGAAATCATGTGACTCTCCAGATATTTTTGGATGGCAATCCTCAGCAATCCTCACCATTGGCCATTGGGACTGCTGGAGGCCACTGGGAGTTCGACTCCCACAATATCTGGAAGGTCACATCATTCCCACCATGGAAACAGTTGGTAGAACAGCTGGAAAGCCAGTTCTGGAGGAAGACTGTACACATCATTAGAAAATTGCTGCCAGTCTGTGTCAACAATTTTGTGCTAGAAGGACCAACAGTCTGATTCAGTAGAGTGCGTCTGCACCATACATAGACACACTATACATGGCTTCAAGCTGTAGTTGCACATCAGTAAAATATATAGTGCACGTACCCATGGTGCATGCACCACGTGGCACCATGAGTATACGCCCCATTGTTTTCAACATACACAGAATTCCTCTGCATAAAGGAAGTGCCCACTGTATAACCAAATTTCCATTTAGCATTTTCTTCACAGATCTTCAATGTAATTCTGAGACACTGTGGGAATTATGATGCCCCCCTAGAATTTGGCCTCTGAGGTAAGTACCATAATCTATAAAAGCAAACATCCATGTGAAACCATTAGTGTGGAAAGGGGAGTCACAGTGTTTCAAAACTGTGGATAAACTGAGTAAGAAGCAGAAATCAACAGAAATTCAGACTTTTTTTTTAATGAAATGATGTAAATAACCTCACTCATGCATTACGGATTTATTATCCACACTACGGGACTGCATCTCTGCAAGTTCAGTTGCTCACACATGCCAGCACACGAATAAACATGGAGTCAATGATGCAAATGTATTCAAAATGTGTTCAAGGCATGCAGAGTTTAAATCTAGATCTATTTCCATCAGTTATTCACTCTGCCAATGATGCAAATCTTTTTTAAAAACTCAGGGGGGAAATCTGGTATTGATTATCCTAGATTAAGTGGGGGGTTTGGCAGCACCCCTCCCAAAAAAAAACCCACCTTAATCAGGTGTATTCAAGATGCATGTGAACAACAAAGATTCAACCCAGATTCATCCTGGATTATTTTCAGCATCTGAATAACCCTCAAGTAGTCAAGAGGAGGTGGTGGTGATGGAGGAGGAGGATTTAAAAAAAAACAATCCAGATACAGCCTAAA
Organism: Sceloporus undulatus; assembly: GCF_019175285.1. Taxonomy (NCBI): domain Eukaryota; kingdom Metazoa; phylum Chordata; class Lepidosauria; order Squamata; family Phrynosomatidae; genus Sceloporus; species Sceloporus undulatus. The sequence goes on along the minus strand of NC_056522.1, from coordinate 199,261,215 downwards.
GCTTAGACCAATAATAAAACAGTCAGACACAATGAACAAAGTGTTGAAGTGACCGTGGTCTGTTTTTTGCCATTTACTTCAATAATAACAAGGATAGCAATGAGCAGGCATCCCTTAGACAGGAATAGGTAGGAGCATTTGTTCAGTTAAACTTTCTATTGTTTCTACAACGTGTCTGAGTGGTTAAAGTGCATTATTTACATAATCTTTCTAATCCTTACAAAACGGCACTTGTACGATAGTGCTATGGGTGGGGAGGGGGGCACTATGATCTCTCAATAATAGTATGGTATCATTGACCAGAAAAACAGTCTGATATAATGATCTAAGTGTTGGAATGAGACTGGGGAGAATCAGGTTGTAGTCCTCTCATTATCTCTCATTCTGAAATACCTCACAGGGTTGTTATCAGGGTAAAGTAGGAAGAAGGTAAAGTAGCAATTCATTGGAGAAGAGGTAAAAATATAATTCATTCATTTTGAGAGAGGGAAAAGAGTATACCTTTGGCTTTATTCCTATTCACAGTCGGGTTCCCTCTTCTTTGACACACCTCTGGATATAGAAAGATGTTGCAGACATCAGTAAAGGTTCATTATTTCACAGTTGCCTGGACTACACTGAACCCCAGATAACTTTATGCAAGTGGCAGGGAGAGTCTGAACTTCACATAAACGCATAGGATAACCGACTTCATTAAAAAGGCACTCGATAGCAGAAACACTATAGGAATCCAAACACAGAGAGGGATGCTACTTCAAAATGTCAAGTGAAAAATGTCAAGCGTGAAGTGTCCACCTCAGCCTTCCAAGAGACCAAGTCCTTGGAAACAGGGTTGAAGTCTGGTGAAAGGAAGCCTTAGCACAATCTGACATTTGAAGGGGGGCAGGTAAGGGGAGTGCACTCGCCATACCATTATGCTGCTCTTCCTCCCTTGCACTTTCAAGGCTTTCATCTTCCTAACCAGTTAAAGCAAAGGCAAGACTGGCCTAGTTTTCTTGTCTTTCTTTTTTAACGTGATGGATGCTGTGAAAGAAAGGAAGGTATTTGGAGAATCAGCAGTTGTTTGAAACAAACAGATGTAGCTTCTTCCCAAAGGCATTAGATCAGGGATGAGGAAAGTGTGGCCCCAAAGATCCATGCAAACACCTCAACAAGCTGTTTTGTGCCCTCCTAGCCCCTCCAAATTCCCCATGCTTCTCTTTTTCTGACACAGAAGCTTCCAGAGCAGCCAATCACCTTTAAAACGGGTTGCAAGGCCTGCCACACTGTTAAACAAAACAGAAGTGGACTTCAGGATTCAATTGGATTGGGTTGGGTTGGATTGGATTTTTTTTAATTCTTTGGAGAGGGAAACATTTTGGCAAGTCTGTGAAGTCCCTAGGGGAGCCTGGGGTGAAAGGTTGGCAACATTCACATCTAGAACTCTTACATTTCCTGTGTTTACATTCCTTAGTAATTCTGTCTGCCTTTTTTTTTTCTTTTTGCAGGGGATGTCTAAACTATTTTTCTAAATGCTCAACTGAAGATTCAGTTTACTGCAGTCCTGCAAATTTGGGCATACAATCAGCCCTCCATATCCATGGAGTCTGTATCCATGGATTCAACCACCCACAGCTTGAAAATATATATACAGTACAGTATATATATCCAAAAAGCAAATCTTGATTTTGCCATTTTCTATAAGGTACACCATTTTATTATGCCATTATATATAACAGGACTTGAATATCTGCAGATTTTTATATTCATAGGGTGTCTTGGAACCAAAATACAGTGGATACCTAATGCCTACTGTACTCTCCAATATTTCACAGATGAAAATTGTGATGTGTGGCCAAGCAACATCAGAATGCAGTCAAAATGTCAAAGGGTATTAATGAGGAAGAACAGACAAGCTAAGAGAGGCTGCAGCAGTTTGCTTTTGCCTGAGCCTACTGGGAAGGGCAACACTCTGATATTCATCTGCTACACCCCTGTTAATGGAGTACTAACTTCTTTTGCACTTTGAACTCAGTTTGCAGAAATTCAAGTAAGTGGAAGACAAGGGAGAAAGTCAGAAGAGGAGGAAACTGGAACAGTGGGGGTATTATTTGGAGACTGAAGGGAAATTGCATGCGGGGGCAGAATTTTTATTTGCATGGAAATGCCCTTATTTTGCCTCCCATGGGTACATCCCTGGTTAGAGTTGTTAAGGCATAATGGAGTTCTAAGACTGATGTGCATCCCTCTTTTTGCATGCTTCTCCCTGGCTGTTATTGCGGCTGCTGTTGTTATCTAATGGGGTATCTCTTGGAGAATGGAGCCTCCCTCATTGCAGCAGAAAGTGACTCCAGATATTCATGAGGTATTATGAAGATAGACTGTGAGAGATAATAATATATATTAAACCCATAAATATCATAATACAGTTGGCCATATAGCAAATCCAATAAAAAAAATCCACTAATTAAGGTATCACTGGTTGGCGGATTTTTATTATTATTGGATTTGCTATGTGGCTAACATGGCTACCCCGAATATTTTCTGGATTTTAAGATACCGCATTCTAGCCACAACAGGGGAATCCTAAAGAGAGAGCTAGTGGACTGGGACTGTCCTCATTGAGGTTTTCACCTCCAACAAAGGTAAAACATTTTTTTTTCTCCTTAAATTGGCACTGGATTGGCATGTTTTACCTCTATGCCACCTAAAATGTCCCTGATGCAAAGACATGAAGGCTTCTTGAGAAATTCAGTACCCTCCAACTAACATAGGAACTGTAGCTTCACAAGGATAGAGACATGTTGGATTGCAAAAGAAGTGTCTTCTTTGTGCTGCAAATGGATGTTAAAATTCCTTGGACTTTGAGAGTTTCCCAGTCACTACATGGCCAGAAAGAGGTGCCAGCCTACAAGAGACACCCCTCCATACCATTGGAAGTGAGAACAATAACAGCAAAATGCAGGCCTAGGACTAACATCTTCCATTTTCCTCCCTCCTTTTTGGTTTGGAACAACTTGCCTGATTAAGAAGCCAGTGAAGCTTCGAAAGCTTGCAACATGTAAAGTGTGCATTTTGGTTGGCCAATAAAGTATCACTGTTTGGTGGATTGTTTAAAAATGGAATCGCTATGTGGCCAACACGGCTACCCCTGAATATTGTCAGAAGATGCTCCTCTATTTGAGCTGTCTAGTTTAAAGATAAAGAACTATGGGAAGGAAAAGCAGAGAGAATCCTGGGACTTGTCCATCAACAGTTAGCACCTATACAAGACACTGAACAAAAAACCTAATTACTTTGAAATTTGTACCACTATGTATATAAATGAATATTCTGTGCATGTCAACCATGCAGAATGTGGCTACTACATTAACTGTAAATTCTTCAGTGCAGGGGTATATCCTCTTAAACTTTGTGCAACTCACTTGCACACTGATAGCTGGATAACAATCCACACAAACAACCAAGCTGAACAGAAGCTTGTTTTCCTTTACAGCAAATAAGAATAAAAACTGATTATACAAGTTTGTTAAAGTGTTAATAAGGAAGTTTGAACCAAGTGGTTAACACAGAAAAAGGTGCTTTCTGCTAGTTAAGGAAGGCTTTTAAGGCTATTTTTGTAAGTGCTACAACCAAGGGGGAGGGACAAACAAACATACATTTAAAAGGCTACAGAAAGGCTGTCACACCAGGGGCACAATTCTCCTTCCTTGAGATTATTTGTCTTAATGCTTATTTTCTGTGTGTTCTTTTACCTCACAATAAACCAAAAGTGAAAATCTGTAGTGCTCAACAGGGATTGTGGTACCTCATTCCTCAAAATGACCACATGTATGGTTTACCCAACCCAATCTGTTCTGAAGGTTTGTTATGTGTAATGAATAGATTCCTGGAGTTTAGGTGCTCCTTAAAGCATCAGAGACCTTTTAATTTCTGTTCAAAAAGTTCTGAGCTGCAAGGAGCTCACTATGCATTGCAAACATACCAGAGTTTTCATTTCTGATTCTTTCCATCTAATAATTACAATATAAACAAATGGCATACTCATAATAACCATTCAATTCATTTAATAGATCTCTGAATCATCTGAAGAGTCATGAAGAGCATAAAGAGAAAGGCCACATAGCTCATGTGAACTGGGAAGTAGTCCTGTAACATACAGCTTGGGTCCAGAATATCTAAAAAACCATATCTCCATATAGGAGCCTGCCCAAACCTTAAGCTCTTTGGAGGATGGCTTTGTCTCTCTTCTCCCTTACAACAGCATTGGCAGGTAATAAAAGGGGAGAACCTTCTTGGTGGCTGATCCCACAATATGTAACTCTCCTCCACAAGAAGCCAGGTTGGCTCTCTCTTGGATTCCTTTTTGCTGGCAAGCAAAAAACTTCTTTTATTTAAACAGAAATTTGGTCTTTAATTGAGTATGGAGAAGGGTCTTTTACTGGAGTATGCTGCACTTTTCTCTTGCATTTCTGTAGATTTAAAATATTTTAATGTGAGCATCGATCTAACGGTTTTACATTTTTTGCACCATATATTATCTGTATCCTGCTTTAATTCTACACTGTAAGCAGCTTGGTTTCCCATCTTGGAAGAAAGGTGGGGCATTAAATAATGCCACAGTTGCAGCAGCGCAAAGGAGGAGAGGATGGCTTCCTAGTATAGAAGTCCATCTTGTTAGGGGTAGCCTATACCCAGTTGCTATCATGTCTCTCTAAGAGTTAAGGCACAGCATATATTCTTGAAACAGCAACAACAGCAACATCAAAAATCTTGCCAACTCACAATGAGGAGAAAATGTCTAGTTTTGTCTCATTGACCACATGAAGACAAACTAAGGGGCTGTACAGAGTGGCATCAAAGGCCAGCATGGGGCAGAGTGGGGGCATGGCATCTGCATGATGCATGCCCCAACTCCACCCCCATGCTGGTGTGATGCCACATGCTCCACCACATGGTGTGCAGTGTCACGGCATTCCTCTGGTGCTGTGTCAAGATGACAGAGCACCACAGCAGCACTGAAAAGCCATGGTACTGGCGGCTATTGCACCCTTTCCACGATGTAAAAAGGGGTCGCTCCTTTTTGTGCTGTAGAAAGGCCAGATCGGGCCACAGTATGCGGTTGCCACAGCCCCAATCTGGTAAAAAAAAGAGGCGGCTGCAGGCCACCCGTTAGGGGTGGTCTGTTCAGCCCCTAAGTCATGATTCACACCCCTACAGTACAACAAATAAAACAGTGCTGCTTTTTTCTTCCTTCTCCCTCACCCCCCCCCCTTTTTTTTTTACAGCAGTTGTCCATCATGAAGGTTTAAAACATATTTTGCCATCTCTTCAAGGCAGTATATAGAAAGCTGTGCCAAGCTGCTGTCATCTTTCCGTAGATGGCACTCTCCGAAGTGTCGGATGGTCTCATATTTAGCCCTGTTAACCATATAAACAGTGGCAGCACTGTACCACTTTTTGATACAATCCAGCTATTAAGCCTACTGCACTAGTAGCCAATGGCATCATGAGTGGTATCACTGAGCAAGGATGGTAAAAATAGGTATCAAACTGTCATCACAGCTGGATGTTGCAGACAGGTTTTGTCATTACCAATCTATCCCAGTGGTAATCGCTCCTTCCACTTCTACTCACCTTCTCCAGATCTGTTCCATTTGTTGACCTGAAGACAATCCCTTCTCATTATAAATAGTTAGCCCAATTAGCAATAGTGTTCCAGGCTGGTTGGAAGTCTCATTAAGAAGTCTGCAGACCTCTTTCCACTAGCTCTAATTGGGCCGCTATCAGCTGCTCTGTGAGTGGCTTTCATTCGCCTGGATGCTCAGGACTAGTCTACAGCAATGTTTCCTCTTTAGGGCATGTAATTTGGAGGCCCTTCTTGCAGTTAAGGGCTAAGAAGGTTAAAAATTAGCATTCACACTCCAGGCAACGATAAGCAATTTCCAGTATTACTACAAGAAAGGATCTCTTTAAAATGCCTTCCCTTTTCTTTCAGGGCACATACAGGCATCTCTATATCTAGCCTTGATTAGACGTTGGGCCCTTTTGGTTTCCCCTAATAGAAATATGTATTGCTTAGCTTCAGTTTGGTGTGTGTATGTATATGTGCATGCATGTGTATGTATGCATGTGTATACACACACACAATTACATATATCCCAGTTTTTAGGTTACAAATCCTTCCAAGGTTCCCTGGAATTAGTGCTAAATATCATAATTACAATGAGGAATTGGGCTGCAGTCCATGAAAACCTATGACAAATCAAGCAACATCTTAACAGTGTAATCCTAACTTAAAAGATGTGCCTGCTGGAGAGGGTAGGATTAGGCACATGCTGGCAGAACTCTCTTAAATTAACTGATCTCAAAGATCTGCAAAAAGAGAAGTCTGCTGTCACGATTGCTCTGCTGCCTAGGATGTGCTGACAGAGGAACAAAAAAAAAAAGGATGGAAAAAGGCTGGGCAAGCGAGGAGTCAGGTTGTTATAGCCCAAACTCTCCCCCCCCCCCCCCCTCAGGAACACAGCCACAATACTGAGGCCTTGTCTACATGGGTTATTGACTCCAAATTCCATCCCTGGACCCTTTGCATCCTGTTTACATAACACAAGGCTAAAGCCTCAAATCGGCCACAGGCTGTCTTTAGAACATCCTCACCCAATTCTGCCTTTCCTCCCCTTAACCAGAATTTATTTATTTTTTACTTTTTGCTTTTCATTTTGAGCTGTCTCCACAGTGGCAATTGGTGACTGCCTTCCCACACAGTCCTGGCGCTGCCGCTGCAGGTTCAAGGTGCTCTGAGGTCAGAATGAGATACCCAGTATCAATAATGTGGCTGGGCACTCTGTTGTGTCTTCAACAGTGGCACCAAGTGACAAACAGGAATCACGTGGGAAGGCAGCCACATATCATCACTGCAGAGAGTGTACAGGTAACAGGGGACGCAGGGAGGCTCCAGGGCCAAATTTTTCCAGGAGCAGCCTCATGTAATCTGGCCAGTGAAGACAAGTCCTGAAGAAACCTAAATCAGGGTTTAGGGCTAAGAAGTAGTGCTAAGCAATTTCTAGGGACTTTATCACACGGGGGGAAATCAGAGTATTCAAAAGGCATTATCCAGGGAACGTTGCACAATCGCAGCTAAGATTATCATACACATTTCAATTAGAGAAGGCTTATCCTATGAATAACCAGGGAATAACCAGCAACAAATCATTCACAGGATTTCCCTGTAATTATTATTTCCAGGATAAGCCCTCTCTAATCGCAAGGTTATGTGATGATCTTAGCCACAATCTCACAACCTTCTCTGGATAATGCCTTTTGAATCCCCTGATTTCCTTCATGTGATAAAGTCATAGGAGGAGTTTAACTAGGGGTGTAATTCCCCACTAATTTCATTACTGAAAGTAGCAGTGAGTAATTTCAACAGTTTTCTTCCTGCCATGGGAAAGGCTTCAAAAACTGCCCAACTTTCAAAGATTGTTTGCAGTTTGGAATGTATTCCATGCACAATTCACATGGGGGTGGCTCAAAAAAACAGCAATTTCTAACCAAGAATGTCTTCTGTGCATAAAATATATCCTGGGGTTTGGTTCCAGAACTTCTCATGCATATCAAAATTTGTGGCAGCTCAAGTCCTGTTAAATACAATGGCAAATATAATGGTGTCCCTTATATAAAATGGCAAATTCAAGGTTTGCTTTTTAGAATTTTTAAAAAACATTTTCAAGCTGTGGATGGTTGAATCCATGGATACAGAGGGCCAACTGTACTATTCTGCACCTATGCAGAACATGCTGTTTCCTGCACACAATAAAATGCTATAGTTTAGGAGTTATTCTATACAATATTAACATTTTTTTCACCAAGCACAGCTTTTGTACAGAGATAAACCAACTGCAACATTTTATTCCCTTCGTGAAGTGTGTTTCTTTTTAATTCCAAGACATATCAGGACAAAAAAGCACCATCCACTTCCTCTGTCCTCTTTTTCCTCTTTTTAAATTTGTATTTAGAGTTCTAGTGTTATAATGTATCAGTGAATCAGTGAAATGGTAGTTTTGCTCTATAGCACATAACTTTAAGGGGGGAAATAAATAAAAATATAGAGTGAAAATTTGCTCTTCAAACCATAGGACCACCTCAGCAAACCAGACCTGTCTTTTTGTCAGCGCAACTGCTGGGGTCCAACAAGCACTGTCAGCAACTCAAACGAGTCCTGGGGTTAAATCAGACCTTTGTAGCAGAGCTAGCAATTTTAGAAGCTGAAGCATGGCTCCAAAAGCAGTTAAGATAACAGCAACTGGATGTCTTCCAGGAACTGAAGCAATGCAGGAACCTCCGGGGACACTCAGCAAACTGATGCAAGACTTCTACTGATAAACCACCAGAGAAGCAAAGTCTCCCGAAATGCTCTTTATTCACAGTGCTATAATACATATACAGATCTCCAAAACTCCAAACCAACTCCTACTACAAATCCACAAACTATCACTTGAAACCCCTGGGTTTATATAGACTCCAGACCATGTGGTCTCCCAAACCCAGTGAGTTCAGGTGTGTAACCATGACATGTGTCCCCTGTGTAATCCAGATACGTTTCATCATCCATGGCTACGTGCACTTGGACACCAAAGTGTCCTTGAGCCACCTTGTCCTTCTGCTGAATGCTCATGGTCAAACACACACACATCAAGCATTTCCCTGTGTGCTGTGTTTTAACCCTTCAAATCCCTGACACTTTTATAGTCTTTGGAACAGTCCTAATAAAGATTCCAATAATCACAATAAATCCCCAAAAGAATGGAAGACACAGAGGTGAGAACAATTAGAAAAACCCATAAACCCAAGGAGCCAAGATAATGAGAGCTCACACTTCTTTGGAGGAATTTAGAGCCTCAGGATGTGTGAAGGAAGATTTTATTTCTCAAATTAGCCCAACTGATCAGTTCCCAGCCATAAGCTTTAGAAACACTTTCTCCCCCCCCCCCCCAGTCCCTACAGGTCAATTTTCCCCCTAAAGAAAAGCACACAAATGTTTTCCCCCTGCACAAAGTCATATAAATATATCCTGGCTGAAACATGTTGGGCTAATTTGAAATGCATTGGGCTAATTTGAGAAATAAATTTTTTCGCATACTCCTTGCCATGGAATCCTTGGGCAGTTTGTTGTGGTGCCAGAGCTCTCTGAGCTAAATATCTCACAAACCTACAAATCCCAGAATTTCATACCATTGAGCCCTGGCAGTTAAAACAGTGTCAAATTACATTAGTTCTGCAGTACAGATTAGATCAAGGATAAAATTGTTTTTTACCCCACTGTCTTCAGAGTGCTAGAAGAATGATCACTATTGGTAGCTGATAGCTCTTTGGTGTATAAATGATGAAAAAGAAGGAGAGCTAGGTGTTGCTGTCTAGGTAACAAATAATATACATAGAAATTCAGATGGACCAGCAATGATCGGTCCATTTTAGAAACTCCCTCATGCCCCCTCCCTAAAATACCATAGGACTGAGGCACTGCAAAATAGTGGTTTCCTTCTCCGGCATCCCCCTGCCCATAAAAGTGCTTAGAATTTCTGGCTTCATGTTTGACACCAGATTTTCTTAAAGCTTTTATGCATCAAGACTCCTTGATGTCACATGTTGATCCGTTTTGTTGCTGTACTGATCGTTCACTTGCTCTTGCTCCTTCCCTTTCTCCCTTTCTCCGTTTGCTTCTCATACAAAACTTCCATCTTCATCAAGCTGTAGGCTGAGGTTTCAGTTAAAGAGTAACAGAGGGAAACCTCTCTGTGATCATGGCCAAAAGCAGTGTGGCGATGGCAGTAGCAGGAAGCTTGAGACGGCATTTAGCATAATGTAAAGATGATCATTTGAGTGCATCTACACTGTAGAAATAATGCAGTTTGACACCACTTTAACTGCCATGGCTGCATCATGGGAAATCCTGGGATTTGTAGTTTTGTGAGGCACCAGCACTTTGGCATATTATTTATACAGTGTAGATGCACCCTCATAGAATCATAGAATCATAGAGTAGGAAGAGACCACAAGGGCCATCCAGTCCAACTCCCTGCCATGCAGGAAATCCAAATCAAAGCATCCCCAACAGATGGCCATCCAGCCTCCATTTGAAGACCTCCAAGGAGGAAGACTCCACTACACACCGAGGGAGTGTGTTCCACTGTCGAACAGCCCTTACTGTCAGGAAGTTCCTCCTAATGTTCAGGTGGAATCTCCTTTCCTGCAGCTTGCATCCATTGCTCCAGGTCCTAGTCTCTGGAGCAGCAGAAAACAAGCTTGCTCCCTCCTCAATATGACATCCCTTCAAATATTTAAACAGGGCTATCATATCACCTCTTAACCTTCTTTTCTCCAGGCTAAACATACCCAGCTCCCTAAGTTGTTCCTCATAGGGCATAGACCCTTCACCATTTTAGTCACTCTTCTTTGGACACGCTCCAGTTTCTCAATGTCCTTTTTGAATTGTGGTGCCCAGAACTGGACACAATATTCCAGGTGGGGCCTGACCAGAGCAGAATATAGTGGCACCTTGATCTAGACACTATACTTCTATTGATGCAGCCTAAAATCGCATTGGCCTTGTTAGCTGCGACATCGCACTGTTGACTCATGTTCAACTTGTGGTCTACTTGGACTCCTAGATCCCTTTCACATGTACAAACTAGGACAGGCTGTAGCAGTTGTCTTTGTTTGGGCCTACTAGAAAGGGCCTCCCATGAACAAAAGCAAATTCATTCACTTTAAAAGGAACAATGATCTGAAATAGGGCTGGCCCAAGTAGCTTTTCTGCCTGAGATGGGCAATACACCCTCTTCTCCACCTCAAGACTGCCATGAAGAAGCAGACCAATCTGAATGTTGCTTCTTATTTAATATTGGTGGTCTCTCCTGCACTTGAGGGCAGTAGGATAGCTTACAAAGTGCAAGGGAGGTTGCATGGTAGCCACATATCTTTGTTTCTCAACACTTTTCCAATATTCCCACATCTTTGGAACTGCTACCTAGAGCCAGAAAATATTACTTTTTTGGGGGGACTACAATTCCCAGGATCTCCCTAACCAGCATAGCTAGTAGCCCCAGGAAAGTTTCTTCTGGACACACTTTTAGACTACATTTCTCAGAATTTCCTCGGCCCAAATGAAAGTGGTTATTGGGGGGGGGGGGATACATGTCAGCCCTGGGAGGAAAATATACATTTGGGAACTTCCATTTTGGACTACAATTCCGAGAATCCCCAGTCACCAGAACCACTGACCAGGGAAGTGTTGCTTTCAGAAAAGTCATTTTCGAAATAGCAACTGATGCCTTGAGAATTCTGGGAAGTATAGTCCAAAAATTACTTTCACTGTGTGTGGCACAGGGCCATTCCTGATCAAACAATAATAATTTAGGAGATGGCTGGGACAAGGCAGGAAAGGGAGCCCTTGTGGGCATGTTTCCATATTTCCAATGCCTAAATTGGGCATGTTTGCATATTCTTTGCACTGCACTTCCTAATCCCTGGCAAAGCAAGAGATGAGATATAGAGGGCACAGTCCACTTGTGGTGCTATACATGGCCTGGACCTGTGGCTTTGCTTTCAACTAAGTGTACAGATTCCTTCTTTTCAGCAATGCTGCAGTTTTCTGCAGCAAACATGCTTGGCAGTGTAGTGAGGCAAAAAGAAAGCTGCATTGCATTCAGAATAGGAAATGGAAAGATGCCACAGCAGATGATGGAAATGTAATAGACAGCTTGGCTCTCCTTGTTTTCAACTTCCTCCCAGCCCTTTTCACAGTGAAACTGAAAACACTGGGTATTTGCCACTGAAATAAATGAAGATGCCAGTTTGCATCCAGTCAATAGCAACAATCCCCACTTTCGCTTCGATTTCATTTTACCGTGTCCTTCATATCTCCCTTGCTGTCACCCAGAATGGGGAGAAAAATATCCTATGACAACCAAGCACAAAAAGTGTCCATTTGTAATTTTCTGCTACTGTGCTGAGCTCTTTCCACTCCCCTTCTTCCAAAACTCCTATTTCTCTGGCTGATCGAAGTTTAATTCTTTAAAATATTGGCCAAGACCCCATGGCATCTTTCTGCTTAAGAATCTGCTTTTATCAACAGAAATAGAAGGCGTGTGGAAGCCAGCATGGTGTAGTGGTTTGAGCATTGGACTATGACTCTGGAGACTAGGGTTCGAATGCTGACTCGATCATGGAAACCTATTGGGTGACCTGGGGCAAGTAACAAGCTCTTAGCCTCAAGGGAAGGCAATGGGAAAACCTCTCTGAATAAACTTGCCAAGAAACCCCCTTGATAGGTTCACCTTAGAGTCATCATAAGTCAGGAATGACTTAAGGCACACAACAAGAACAATTCCCCATACTGTTGGAATTCCCACCCCCTCTCTATGCTGGGGTGGCCTAAAACCCTGCTAGGAAGACCTGGAAAACCCCTTCAAAAGGAGAAATGCAGCAAGGAGAGAAACCCTATGACCAAATGCTGGGGCAGGGAAAATGTGTGCATGCCTTCCAACATTTGACAGGTGACAGCCAGGTCACACATGGCAAAGAGACACCAAAGTGTGGCCAAGATGACAAAAGTTATTAAGGCAGAATAACACACAAGCTAGGAGAGGCTGCATCTCCTTGCTTTTGCTCAAGTCTACTTAGGCCCCATTCCCACTGGGCTATAAATTGAATCAAGAATTGGATTATAGGAACATCGTTCCCATTTGAACTCGTCTTAGATCCCTGTTTAAGGAAAATTTTTCCCATTTGAATCCACGTTCGATCCAACTTTAATTGATTTCTCTTGCTAAAACCCAAATCAGCAGTGGATAACCTGGGTTATCCTGACACCACTTTTCCAGAGGTCTTTTTTTTTTTTTTTTTTTGCCGTGTCGGATCTGCAGCAAATTAATGGGAACGACAAGGGTGTCTGAATCGGGGGAGGAGCAATGTTCAAGAGGCTGTCCTGGGGGTGTCACCAGCTTTCTTCTTTCCTGGCATTCCTGGAGCCATTTCCCCCTTTTCACGTAGCCTTTCCCTGGTGGTGTGTAAAACTTTTTTTTTTTAAAGAAGAAAGTTAAACTGGGGTTTTTTTGGAGAGGGAGGGGGAAAGAAAGGAAAGAGGAGAAGGAATATGGAGAAAGGGAGGTTGGCAAAACCTTTTTGTGAGCAGAAAGGAAAGAGAGAGAGAGAAGAAGAAGAAAAATCCAAACCCTGAACGTGGCTCCTGCATTGGGAAAGTGGAGCAGGGATGTCTCCCAAATGTTTAACACGCACTCAGTCTCCTGCATATTGAGGTGGTTTGAACAAGATGGGTTCCCCTGCTTGGGAGGAGACCTATGGAGGCCAGGAGCCTCCTCACTCAGGCTCTCCTCAGCTTTGTGGGGGCTTACTGGGAAGGAAATGCCTTCCCCCAAATCCTCCTGAGGCAGGAATGCTGGACCTGTGGCTCTTGCTTGCAAGGAGCCCCATTGGGTTGCAGGTGGGGGCCTCTTTCTGACTTGAAAAACCCCAAGGCTCCCAACTGTAATAAAAGGGCCTTAGGCTGCCTAAGCACCCCCCAAAAAAATTAAAGGGAGGAACGCTAAGAAATACAACTCCCTCTCTCTTTATGTACCTATGCAACCCCTCAACTTTTTTTCTCTTCAAATTCCCCACAGAGCCATCCTTCTCTCCCTCTCTTTGCAAAGAAGAAGAAGAAGAAGAAATATTTGAATGTGTAAAACTTTATTTTTTAAAAAAAAACAAGAAAGTCAAACTGGGTTTTTTGGAGAGGGAAGGGAAAAGAAAGGAGAAGGGATATGGAGAAAAGGAGGCTGGTGAAAACTTTTTGTGAGTGGAAAGGAAAAAGAGAGAGAGAGAGAAAACCCAAAACCCTGAATGTGGCTCCTTGTTTCCTTGTTTGAGACAGAAAAGGGGTGGCTGCCTGCTGCATATTGGAGTGGTTTGAAGAAGAAGGGGGGATTAGACGTCACTGTGATGTCTAATCGCCTAAGAGCTTGATTATCAACTTTTTAAAAATGGTTCCAGAAAGGCAATGGGAATGGGGAACAAAAAAAACCTGCGTCGAAATACAACGGAGAAATATCAGTGAGAACGAGAACATGGGCCAAGAAAAACTGAGTCCATTTACTGCCTTTTGTAATGGGAATGATGGACCTGATTCGAATGCGACTCGGAAATTTGATCTGATCCAGACTCGCAGTGATATACGTCGCTTTATATGCCTTAATCCTGGTGCCCATAGAAGGATGGAAATAAAGTAATGGCCAACAGCCACTACAACTTAGAGAACGAGGCAGGCAAGTGAAGATCCTTTCACCTTAGCCTGTTCCAGCTAGACTATTTCCCTTCTCCATAAGGGGTATCCATCCTATTTGAAGGACTACCTAATGCTGGGGCAGAGTAGGTACAGAGCTCATCCACACTGATTAAAAAGACCATAAAGTCTCAGATTTTATTTTTGAGATCCATACATGTTTTGTTTATCCCAGAATATTTTCAATCATCTCCGGGTACAACTTTTTGTACCAGCTCCCCAGAACAGTTTATTTTAATCCAGTAAAGAAAATCAAATCATTCAAGATATGGTGCTGGAGAAGAGTGCAGAGAATACTGTGGACACCAAAAAGACAAACAAATAGATCCTTGAACAGATCAAGTTGAAATAGCCAAGGTGATTAAATTGAGGCTGTTGTACTTTGGATACATCATGAGAAGGCATGACTCATTAGAAAATACAATAATACCAAGAAAGGTAGAGAATAGCAGAAAGAGAGGAAGATTGCATGCTGGATGGATGACTGAATTTGCAGGACCTAAGAAGAGCCGTGGAAGATAGGAAATCTTGGAGATGTATCATCCACAGGATTGCCATGAGTCGGGGTAAACTCAAAAGCAGTTAACAACAACAACAACAACATAAAATCAGAACAGGAACAAAATGTGAAACTTTTCAATCACTTGGATGCACCTATAAATTAAAGCCTGTATCCTATTGGTCTGAATACTTAGTTACTTACTGAGGCGGGTTACATACCGCCGAGAAGCGGCGCTCTCCCGCCGCCACTGCTTGCAGCATCCGGGAGCTGAAGCTGCCACACCGCGCGTCTCCCAGATGCTCCGAGGAAGGAGCGCGGAAATCGCGCTCCTTCTGGGACTAGAGAAAAGGCGCACTATGCACCATGGCGCGGCCTCAATACATCACAACCACGCCGCCTTGTGTGGAGATGGCGCGGTCGTGACGTAATCATGGCGGCAGCCGTGTGGAACGGCCGCCGCCATTTTGTGCACGCGGAGCGCGTACTAGGGTTAGGGGGTGTGGAAGCACCGCCCCTTCCTAACCCTAGTACGCGCTCGTCGCGTACTTTCTGGCGGTCTGTAACCCGCCTAACTTTATCCTGCCTCCCTTCTTCCACAGAATTCCAGATGGCTCAAATGAAAAGCAAAGTACAGCTAAAAGCTATCAATACCAATGTGTGTATGATTTTAATAATAAAAAACTTTTTTAAAAAATCAAATTAAAAACAGTTTTAAAACATATTTAATGCACAGTAAGATAGAAGAGCATATCAGACAGGGAAAATATGTTCTTATCCTGTCCTTTTGGCATGATTGTGAAAAGATTTTCCTATGACATCACTTTTATCACATCAGTGTTCCGTCAGTGAACTGCAATTGACCACAATCACGTGAAAGACTTCAAATGACACTGTGCTTATCCTGTCATTGTCCCCTCATTGAAGTGGAATTGTTCTGTCATTTTGTATTAATGGGAGTTTGCATTAATACAATTCTACTTCGATGGCAGGATAATGACAGGATAAGTTCAACGTTTATGAAATGTTTTTGTGTGATTATTATTATTATTATTATTATACTTTATTTATATAGCGCTGAAGATTTACACAGTGCTGTACATACAGACAATAAAATCGATAAAAATGAAACCTGCCAATGGTGTACATTCTACAAAATACATATAAAACAATAGATAGTAATACAAGACAGAATTAGATAAAATAAGGAGGCAACAGATTGAGAACATCAGAGATCAAATAAAATAAAATATCAGATAACAATTGGATAAACAGTCACACAATGCCTGGGAATGCTTCCCTGAACAACGTAGTCTTCAACTCAGTTTTGAAACTGGTTAAAGAAGTGATGGCCGTGTTCATGGGAGAAGGAGGGGCCTGCCCATGCAGAGCTTTAAAAGTTAACAACAGAAGCTTATACTGAATATGGAAGGGGAAAGGGAGCTAGTGAAGGGATGATAATAGAGGAGAAGCATGGTCAGAGCAGCAAGCGGATATAATAATGCATGCTGGTGAATGCTGGACTGAAATTAAAGGATGGAGGTGAGAGAGAGAAAGCCCTGCCAGAAAGAGGTTACAATCATCTAGTCATAAGATGACCAGAGTGAGGACCAGAGTCTTGGCAATAGAGGCCAAAAGAAATGGACGGATTTTAGCAATATTGTAGAGAAAGAATCTACAAGCCTTGGCTGTGGCCTAGATCTGGGGGATACACAACATAGAAGAATAAAAAATGAAGTCAAGACTGAGGGCTTCCTGGACCGGTCAAATAGAGATGTTGTCAACAGAAACAGAAAAGGAGTATTGAAGGGTGGGCTTAGGTGGAAAGACAAGAAGCTCCATCTTGGACATGTTGAGCTTCAAACGCCGATGGTTCATCCACTGCACGACAACTGTGAGACAAGATGAAACTTGCTGTTCAAGCCCCAGAGAAAGGTCAGGGGTGGAAAGATACAGCTGAGAGTCATCGACGTATAGCTGATAGGAAAAACCAAAAGAACGGATAAGTTTTCCTAGGGACAGTGTGTGAAGAGACAATAGTATGGGACCCAAAACAGAGTTCTGGGGAACTCCAACAGATAAGGAAACAGAAGACGAGGTATGACCCCTCCATGGCCACTGCAAAAGATCTATCTGACAAATAAGATTTAAACCAATCAAGAAAAGAGTCCGAGAACCTGAGGTCATAAAGTATATCAACTAGGAGACAGTGATTCATGGTGTTGAAGGCCGCAGATAAATCAAGAAGAATGAGAACAGAATAAAGGCCATTCGCCTTGGCCCGGAAAAGATCATTCAAGATCTTTGTGAGGGCCGTCTCTGTAGAGTGCCGTGGGCAGAAATAAGACTGAAAGGGATCTAAAATGGAGTTGGCTTCAAGACAGAATACATGTGATCATGATAAGGGTGGGATAAGGACAGTAAAGCGATCCACTTTACTCCCATTCCCATCTGATAATCTCCAGAGACTCAACACACTAATAGATCCATTAAATTCATTCTTGAATGCTGAGTCAACATTTATGTTAATTCCATTGATTCAATGGGTCTCCTCTAAGTGGAACTAAAAATAAGATTCAGGCTTTTTAGGTATAGATGTCTGTACTTGTCTGCATAAGTATATATACATGGTGAGTAGCTTTGTCAGAGAATAAACAGGGCAAGATGGCCACTGGTTAGCTGTCACTACATTAGGCCAGCTGAAGCAGCATCAAATCTAGAGATGGAAAGAAGATTCAAAAATATTTTTTAAATTGTTGAAACATGTTTCTTGAGTGTTGGATTCTTGGCTTCCACTTCCTTCTGCTTCTCTTTTCTCAAACAAAGGAGTTGATCACAGAAGGCTAGTAAAGCACAAATACAGTTGGATAATAGTGTCTTTGGCAGGTACTTATCACAATATATCTTGCCTCTCCTATTGCTGCTTTGCATTTCAATTGTTGGTGGAGAGCACCTTTTAACTGACAGGGAGTGAGCCCTCCATCTCTCTTACATTAGATTCATTGGGTGCTTCCATTTCCTTCTGCTTCTGTTTTCTCCAACAAAGGAGAACAACTGGAGAACTCTGGAAGAAGAGGTAAGAGTTGCCACTAGAGCCTTCCCTTCTTCAACAGCATGTTCCACCTGTCTCAATCTATCTAATGATTTACAATGATCGGGGTTGCTCTATGTCCATAGCTCTTACATATAAGCTGGAAGACCTCATGGACAGGCAGGAAACAGTCACCCACATTAGTTCAGAAGATCAGAAGCATGCTTCTCCCTTACTCATGGTTTGTACCAGCACTTGGGGAAAAATTATTTTTGCTACAACTCCCAGAATTCTCCGGCTGTATAGGTCCTAAGACAATGTGAACTATCAACCAATCAGAGCATTTGCAAATGCCCTCCCTTTTTTCCAATCTAAATAATCAATTCCTAGTGTTGAAAGGGATAGTATGAGAGCTACTGATAATGAGGTATGAAATGGCTATGAAATGGCTAGGTATGGCTCAAGCATGATTGTCCAAATGAACAGGGGAGGTGATCTCTCTCATTGCAGTGACTGGTGTCCACATGTATTGGTGGAATGAGATCTATTGCATGTCAAGGGGGCTTTAATTACAATTTTTTTTTTTCAAAAAATGGGATACAGAAACTCAAGCAATAGGCTGGAAGGAAGATACAGACAAGCCACTGATTCCAAGTCATGTTTAGCATGGTCCCACTAAAATTATTAACATTTTAGTTCTCACTGATTTTGATTTCGTGCATCTAAACTAAGCCTGAGTAATCTGGATCCAACCCACTGTACAACTGCCACTCCTGGGAATCAATTAGAAGATTCCACCCAGGAGAAGAAATATGTCACTTGCAATTACTGTTTAAAAAGCAAAGAATCATTTCTGCTGCTACAGATTTTCTTTTAAAGCTTTTTTCCAAGCCCCATGAGTTTTAATCCAATGTTGATCTGACCGTATGTTCCCTTTCAGCTTGATGTGTACATGTTCGACTGTGCGTATCTGGTTTTCAAAACTAAGGGGAGAGACTCCAGTCTCTCAAAGAGTCTAACCAACAGTGTATAATATCTTCATTCCTGTGTTTCAAGTGCTTATTGTGTTAGGATGCATTCTGCCCCCAACACATTTCCAAAATCAATGATCTCATGGGTCATAAAATACATTCCCTGCTAGCTTAGGGGTCAGTGACTATTCTTGAAGCCATGGCTTCACAAAACCATGTAACACAAACCGCTCTGCCCTCTCTTGCATCGAAGGTTTGTCTCCACTTTGAATCTGTCACTTTAAGAAAATAAGAGGATTGAAAGAGGTGACCCAGATGGTTGGGAATAACCTTCCAAGTTGCAAGAATACATCAACACTATCAACATTCCTTCCATGCATAGATGGATATAAACATTGCTTTTCTCACTAACTAAATGCCCATCAAATGATGAGAGTGCATGAAAACTGCAGCATGCCCTGGCTTACTAGTTAAAGCTTAACTTCTTCAAGCATGAAATAACAGAAGAAAGGGCAGAGGGAGAGAATTGGTCTACATTTGAGGTGAAGAATCTGTGGCCCTCCAGATGTTGATGGATAGCAATTCCTATCATGACCCGGCTAACCGAGCTAATGGTGATGGCTGAGAAGAACTGCAGTTGAACCATACCCGGAAGACCATACACTGCCTTTGTTTGTTTGTTTTATTTCTCAACTTTCTCCTGAGATTCAAGGTGACTTACAATCAGTGAAAAACATAGTACAACTAGGAAACTATTCATACAAATTTAAAATACACTCAAGCCAGATTTCTATTTTAAAACACAAGTTAAACACTACCCTGGGGCCAGGAGGGTGGTTGCGGGGAGAGACCTAAAAATGCCACATCCTCCTAGCAAAAACAGTAAGGAAAAATGTGATCACGTCAGTAACCAGGCATGGGAACTGAGGGATCCTCCCGTGTTGTTGGACTGCCTTGTATCCCCTTTCAGCTTTAACTTTCTTGATCCAACAACCCCATCTGTCCACCAGACCATTTCCTTTGTTTGACCATTATATTTTCCTTTTCTCTCTCTTAAATAATCAAATAAAATATATTCTGCAATATAATGTGACCAATCCCCCCAACCTTGTTTGTTTTTCCACCCAATGTTATTACAGCATGTGCTGCTTTTTAACAGATTTTTTATTATGTAATTTTGTTTTATTCAATCTGAATTTTCTCAAATTCATAGTTAAACAATTCTCTTTATCTAATTGGAATTTTCTCCCCATCATCCTGTTTATCTCTTGTGTAATGTTTAACCAAAAAAATTGTACATAGGAGCACCACCACCACATATGAAGGTATGTTCCTTTTTTCCACATCCATGCCAACAATTTGGAGAAAAAAATTATTTATCATTGCTATCTGATGTGGGGTTTTATACCATTTGCTTATTAATTTTTGTTGTTGTTCTCTAACCTTTATATTTTTAATTTTAGTTATATGGGAGATCCAAAATGTTAGATCTTCAGTGTTTAACTTTAGATCTTTCACCCATATACTCTCCAATCCTTCCTTTATACCAAATTGTTTCTCCAAAAGACACTTGTAAACCTTTCTTATAAACCCTTTTTCTCCCCGATCCTTCTTTCTCTCCTGCTTCATTTCCTTATCCTACACCAAATTCTCCAACAATCTTTGCTTCTCCACTATTTACTTTTTTGCATTCCGTTTTGCCTATGACTATCAACATATCCTGTCTGGGTGTGTGATCTATTTCTCCCTGGACTGCAGTATAGAATCTTTGGTTATTTACTCCTCCTTCTGCCTCTATAGATGGGCATAATCTGAGAGCCCAAACAGACAGGCCAAAATAAAGCTGCTTTGGGTCACTTTGGAGGTATGCTGTTTAAATAACACATGCAAGAGGCCAGAAGCTGCACCAAAGGTGTGCTCCAGTCTTTAGGACTGGAGCGTGGCTTTGGCACGGCTTCCAGCCTTTTAGGAGGTATGCAGCAATTAAACAGCATACCTCCTAAATTACCCGAAGCAGCTTTATTTTGGCCTGTACGTTTGGACCCTCAGATTATGGTTCTATTGTCCTTGCATATTTTAATGAAATCTTCAAATCCAGGCCCCTTTTGCTGCAGCACAGACTATCAGGACTACTCCTTTGAAGATAGATGGTTTCATGTTCAAAAGTAAGTGGCACCTACCATCACCTCACCCCATCTCCTCCCTTCTTGTCTGCTTACTCAAGGACATTCCAAGGGAAGTGGAAGGAGAGGAGGAGATCAGCTACTCAATTTGCTGTTTCTCTCAGCTGAGCGCTTCTTCCCTTTTCTGGAGCCTCTCAGTGGGGGAAGGAGAATGAGAAGTTGCCATTGTACCCCCTAATGTTTTGCACCCAGGGTGGAGCATAACTCCACTCCCATGCCTTTTGGTCCACCACTGCTTCAGAAAGCTGGGGGGGGGGGGATTATCCAAAAAGAAAAACCCAACAACACCCAAGCTATTTTGCTTCTTCAGTTTCAGTTTCATTAACTCTGGAGTTTTAGACCCCACTGTTTTTCAGAATTATTAACCATTGTCAATGATTGTTCAGATTCAGCTACTCTGGAGTATGAATGCCCGCCTCACTGGGTGCTCAAGTGTTCCTCACATTGCACATGAGTCTCCTTTGCCCTTCAGGGAGCAGTGTTCTGACCTTCCAAACACACTACTCTGTATGAATGAAAAGATCATTGGGGTGAATTAGAAGAGACACAATAAACCCGTGGAAAAATTACTGTTTCATGATAGGTTCAAAGTATGACGGCCTCAGTTTGGTTATTTTGGGGCTTCTAGGGAGAGTTCCAGGTTGATTTGTCTTTTTGGCAATCTATGGCTCTGCAGACCTCTCCTCCAGCACCACATTTCAAATGTGTTGATTTTCTTCCTGATATCCCCCCCCCCCGTCCAGCTTTCACAGCTATACTCAACATGTAAGTGTATCCAATTGATCTAATGACGCGACTCTAGTCAGGAGTAATAACTGTATTTAAGTCAGCCAGTCTCCCATAGCTCCTGAAAGAGTCTGGTCTAAATCCAGTTGGTAGGATCAAATAGAATGGGCCCACTTGTTCAGATGGATTTATGTAAGTGTTGACTCATCCTTCAGCAGTTGACATCATGGGTTAGTTCTAGCTAGGCCTACTGATTGAGTTTAGGTCTAAATGATTATGGCATAGGCTTTCCTGGGGTTGTCTACATATTGAAAATATTCCTCATTTCAGTCAAATAGAATGCAATTTGGCCACATGTAATTGGCATGAGTTTGGGCTTTTTATGGGAAGGGGGGATGACTCCTTAAATGCTGCAGAAAAAGGTTTAGTGGTTTTTACTTGAGCATTCATGGAAATCCTCAGAAATGTGCATTATCACACATGTGGCCATCCACCTGCTTCATATGGATTTGGATTGCTGTGCATTTTCAGCAGAGGCAGGGTGAATAAATACAAATAAAATTTGTACAGGAAAGTGAAGACAATTAACTGTTGCTGTAAATGTGCGACAATCTGCAGCAATTTGCATAATACACTTCCATGTAGCCCTTGGACTAAAGGCATAAAGTGGACCCAATCCTGCTGCACTTGTGTCATCATATACCCATTTGGAGGCACCTCAACCGACAGCTCCTAGATCTTCCTCTCAAAAAAAAAAAAAAATACTGTGTGGCTGTTCTGCCTTTTCCCCCTGCTACATTTTCCATGAAAATAAAACACAGAAGAACATCTTTAAGCATTTCCTATGGGTCATTTATGTGTGACCACTCAGGTCCTTCGCTGCATAGTCATAAGGAAAGCTATGCAGACCAATGTGCAAGAGCCATGGAATACATATGGAGAACATGTATGGCCATTTGCATAACTCTATGGGCTTTCCAGGGTTTTCCATTGAGGCATTCCACTACATTTTAAGCAGCCTTAACTTTAGTATGCTTAAATGTGCTTATACTTTCACTTCTCAAAATGACCTTTTCTTTCCTCACAAAGTCAAGGTGGTAAAATGTAATCACATCTGACAAGAGAACGAGAAGAACATTTGCCCTGTCTTTTAATTCTCCTGCTAGCTAGCTTGAATTTCAATGTTGGTGAAATAAAATCATTTCTTGATGTCTAATTTTTTTTAAAAAAAAGAAGGTATTGTTTCAGAACTCCAGGTGTTCACGATGGTGGTTCAATTTTCTTGAAATTATGTCTGTTAAAAAGGTCACCACCAATGAGCTGTGATCAGCACATGCAAAACAGACTCACTATCAGGCGATTAGCTCGATGGTAGGCCCGCATGTGGCCATTTATCTGGGTAGATTTCACTGTCAATTTCCATGCATTTTCTGTTTGCAGAAGCACAAAAGAGGTGGCAGTGTGAGTGACATCTGGTCCAGTGCATGTAGTAATTTTCCAGTGCCTGACAGCCTAAAGACATGGTTTCACTGAAGTGTTTTCTTTCACAGAGCTCCAGAGGAAATTTAGTGAGATTAGGAAAGACACAATGAACCCGTGGGAAGGTTACCGGCATATTAAAAATATATATACTATAGGCTCATTAGGTAACCAATAGTGACACCTTCTGGCCATGTGCAAATCTGGAGTAAACAATTCTTAAAACAAATCTTTCTGGAAGGGGATGTTGAAATGGAGTTGGTTGCTGTGGATTGCAGAATGCTACAGAATGGACTCTTTGCAGCAGAGTCTTTTGCCATTTCTGAAACATAACATTATCTCACTAGATCATATCATTAAAATGAAACCGGGAGAATGTCTCAAGGCATTGTGGGTTGCTACCCAATTACTTGGAGGATTTTGACATTTTAACTTCCACAAGAGGGAGGGAGATTATTTTCTGTCAGTTCCCAAGGAGTAGCACCTGTATCTTTGTGTGTGAGTGTGTTTAATGACTCACAGCTGAATGCATGAATGCCCTTTGTGCGTTAACATCTTGCTGGAGGTTATGTGAGTCACAATTGGAGTTCCATAACATGGTGTTTGGTACACACTAAATGAGAGAGAGGAGGAGGAGTGGTGGAAGAGAAAAAGAAAAAGATTGAGGAGCCCTGTGATACCTCTAAAATTAACACATTTATTTTAGCAGGAACTTTTATGGATTCTCATATGAAATGTAAAGTGCATAATAGTCCCTACAATCACAAGCTAAAATAAATCTGTTGGTTTAAAATATATTACCAGGATCCTTTTTCCCTTCCGCACATCCCCCTTTTATACCAAAACTTGGAAAAGAGACAGAGCCCATTCTACTTGAGCCCCTGCCTTGATCCATCATCAATGCTAAGCCAGGATCAAATTGCTGGAGCTCTCTACAGCCATCCTAATTGGTAACTGATTGGGGAGATTATCAAATACAGGTTGAGTCTCCCTTCTCTGTAATGCTTGGGACCAGAAGTGTTTTGGAGTTTGGATTATTTATTTATTTGGGATTTTGGCATTCATGTATTTGCAGACACATACATGAAGAGATACCTTGGAGATACATTCATTTAAATTGCAAATACACCTTATGCACATAGCCTGAAGGTAATTATATACAATATTTTAAATAATTTTGTTCATGAAACAAAGTCTCTGTGCACTGAACCATCAGAAAGCAAAGGTATCACTATCTCAGTCACCCATGAAAAATGTTTTGGAATTTGGAGTACTTCAGATTTTGGAATTCAAGATAAGTGAAACTCAACCTGTATAGCTATATGCTAGGTGGCAGTTTTCAACTCCTTTAGCCCCACTCCCCCATTGCTCCACTTTTTAAAAATTTGGGGGTGAAGTTGATCGGATTTGGACATCTTCACGGGGGGGGGTGAGAGTTAAAAATGGGGGGCCCCAGGCTACATATGGCCCACAGGGCACACTTTCTCCACCCATGATATGTATACTAACAAGTGGTCTGTCAAAAGGGGGTCAAAGACATTTATTTTTCTATTGGTAAATGAACCTGTATAATACAAGAACCCCACAAGGTGCAATGAGAAATATGTTTTGCTTTGTTTCTACTCTGCTGGAATTGATTATTGCAATAATGACAATATCAATATCAATAAAAATTGCAATGCAGATTGTGTTAGCCTGTACACAGAGAGAAGAAAGATTGTATATAGATGTAATGCATTCTTATATTATTGACACAATATTGATACTAGATGAGTGTCATGATTTGGATGAGCCTATCATTCAGTTCACATGTATAAACATAACTTCCATCTGGACCAATGGAATTACTTAACCGTTGCAGTTCCAGGCTGGACTTTTCAGCTACGAAGCAATTCTGTAAACACCTTAATTCTGCCACACTTTCCCCATACAAAAAAAAAAAGCTGCTTATGCATATTTATCATTAACCCACAGGAATTGCTGCAAAAGGAAGAAAAAATTCACTGGGTTGTACTTCAGGACTAACACTAAGATCATCTGCCTGCATGCTGTTAACTATGAGGAAGAAGTATTGCTATTCCCTTCAAATCTGCATCACGTAGTTATTTGGATTTCTCTAGACCTGCTTTATGTTGGTTGGTCTGGTCAATTAGAATTGTTGCCATTTTCCATGTGAAAGGATTCTTCTCTATGTACTTTTTTGCTTTTAGATCCACAGAAATAGCCACTGTAAACTTTCTGAGGTGCAACACCAAAAGCTGTGGCAAGAGACGTATACTGAGAGAAAAAAATGAGTGTTAATATTTGTCTCAAATACTAGAATTAAGCTCATAGTCCTTACACACATACACACCCCAGGATTCCTTCAGTCCTTCAGTAATTGAGGGGAGAGAGGAATAATTTGTTTTCCTTACTGTTAAGCACTTGGGGCCCAGAAATCCTTGCTCATCTGCTTCAGTTCACCCTGAGATGTAACGATAGATCTAGATCAGTCTTCTGTTCACTTACAAATTAAAGCACATTAACCCCAATTTCGGTGGTGATCAGGTTGTTTACAGACTCCATTGAAAGTCATGGTGTTACCATTAACCTAACTCTAAGACATCTAGGGATCTAACGTTAAGGATTGTTTACCTCAGATAAATTTCCCTCAGCTTTAAGGTGTGAATAAGTGGCCTTGCTCTTTGGCCTGTCACTAGCAAAGATGCCATTGCTGGATATCAGGGGCAAGGTTTGGGTCGCCAGATCTCAGGGCCCTTCCCTGAGTCTATAGCTTTTGTTGGATAGCTTTGGGCAAGAGGAAGGTGTCCAAACTCTTCAGTTTTTGTGGTCTCACCTGCAGTGGAAGACAAGGGTTGTGTTCAGATCTCCAGACAGGAGAGCTTTTTAGTCAGTCCGTCCGTCCTTCCTTCCTTCCTTCCTTTCTTCCTTCCTTCTATGCTCTGTATTCTCATTTTTAAAAAAGCTTTCCTAGCTAACTGTGCAGTTTGTTGCAATTTGCACATTTTAATTGATTTCAATTTCTGAATGTCAGTCTTGATTCCATGCAGTCTGTATGCTATTTTTCTTTTAATAATATGTTCCTTATCCATGTATTCATAAGAAGGAATCATCCCTTAATTGTTTCAACTTGATCTGGAAAGAGCCCCTTTTAGTAGGATTTCTATCTTAATTTCCAAATAGGAAAATATACTCTTTGTATGTGTGTTTATGTTTGAATGACAAGCTGTCAGCAACCGTGATTGCTGCTTAATTCCTTATGCTGAATGACATCACTAGGGCCAAGGCCCATGATATCATCAAAGGGCAATCCATAGCTCTCAGATTTTGGCCTGGAAATCTCCAGAAAAGATCCTGACCTAGCAACACTAGGCAAGGCTTTTTAGGTGATGGCACTGTAGCTGAGGCCTGGCAATCCCCTATCTTCCAGCTTGTGGCCTGTTGTGAAAACTTTGTTTGAAAAGATATTTCACAATTTATTTCTGCCATTTAAAATGGTTCTTTCTGATTCTTCTGTATTAGTATATTTTTAAATATTTTATTTATTTTAAGTACAGTTTTTTTGTTATTATCATCACACTGGGACTTCTTTTCATAAACAACCAGGGGGGTAGTTTTTTCAGTGTGGAATAATAAATTGCTTCCAAAATGGAAGATACATCACCATCCATTCCTGTTCTTGTACCAAATTAAGACTATACTAAGAAAAATCTGACTTTTCCCCCCCAAAAGATTTCAGAGAAGGAGTTTGTTTGTTTTTTAACTTGGATAATCTCTTGTGACTAGGGAAGTGAAAAACTCAATTTTGCTGAGTTTATCCAAATCCCATCAGCATTCCTTTTCCAACCATTATTCACAACAAGTTATCAGACTCTTTCCTGTATGGGCACTTATATGTATTTTTGTATGAATTTTCCTAATGCATACATTTTATGAATTTTCCAAATGTATGGCTTTTGTGTGATTCCCCAACCATATACTTTTTTCTCCAGGTATTTCCATCATTAAAAAATGTCCACATCACATTTGTGTCTATTTTACCCCTTTGAAATGCAATGCATGCCTCACAAATATGGGAATTTCTGAGGGAAATGTGGGCTTTGTCTTTTAAGGAACCTTAAGAAGTACAAAACATCATTGAGAACATTTGCTTCAACAAAACAGAGAACCTTTCCTAATTTTGACCCAAACTGGTCAAGTACAATGGAATGTTGTTGCTTTCAACAAAACACAATGTTGCTGTTCAACTTTTCTCCCCTTATCCTTCTTGAAAAAGCTGTAGTCTTGAATGGCAGTGTTCAAGGCATGACAATTATCTTTGAACTTGAAGACAAGACCATAAGACAAACCTCTCTTAATTAGATTTTGAAATGTCCTTTCAGAGTGTCAAAGAAACAATGACAACAATCACATTAACAACAAATATGAATTAGGAGATGCCATTAACACTTTCGAACTTAGGGACAGAGGTAGAGGATCTCGTCTCTCTTGATAGAGACACATGTGCAATCATTGCCATTTTCATTCTCCATAACAGA
>NC_056522.1:199201721-199233458 GCF_019175285.1 Sceloporus undulatus | reverse complement strand
AATAATAATAATAATAATAATAATAATAATAATAATAATAATAATAATAATACAAAAGGATGCCATGCTGTTCCTTGTGTACAAAGGGGCAGTGGGCTAGAGTTTCCTCCTAGGGGATGAAATACAACAATATATCTGGAACCTATTAACATTACACAGTTATAGCATTATGGTTTCACTTTAACTGTCATGGGTCTGTCCTATGGAATCCTGGATTTGTAGTTTAATGAGGCACTGGAGCACACTGGTTGGAAATTTTAAATGCCTCTACCCAAATATCAATCCAGGATTTCACAGGATGGAACTATGGCATTTAAAGTGGAATAATATCATTTTAATGTGATGATAATTTAATGAGGGATGTGATGGCTTAGTGTTTAAGATGCCAATTCTGACAGTCGGAAGAGCAGAAGATTAGTATTCAGTGCCTGAGAGCTGCATGATGGGGTGAGCGCCTGTCACTAGTCCAAGCTTCTACCAACCTAGCAGTTCGAAAGCATGCAAATGCAAGTAGGTAGATAGGTACCACTTTGGTGGGAAGGTAACAGCATTTGTTGTAGTCATGCTGGCCACATGACGACCAGAGCACTCCTCAGACACCACTGGCTCTTTGGCTTAGCAACGGAGATGAGCACTGCCCCCTACAGTCGGTTACAGGTAGACAATCATGTCAAGGCACTACCTTTACCTTTTACCTTTTTAATACCACTATAATTGTGTAGTGTTGCAAGAGGGCCTCAGGACATGAAAGTTGTTGAAGGCTCTTTGCAGTAGAATCACAGAGTTGGAAGAGAGCAGAAGGGCCATCCAGTCCAACCCTTGTCATGCAGGAACTCACAATCAAAACACCTGTGACAGATTGCCATCCAGCCTCTTTTAAAGAGCTCCAAAGAAGGAGACTCCACCACACTTCAAGGTAGTGTGTTCCACTTTTGAACACCTCTTGCTGTCTAGTCTGAATCCACTGCTCTGGGTCCTATTGTCTGGAACTGCAGAAAACATTGCCATCACCTGGGCTGTTTTAAGTGGTCAGGTGAGTCCTGAGGAGAATGTAAGCCAATCAAGAGCTTGCTGTGAAGAATTTGCCCACCATTTTGCTGATAAAATAGCTAAGATTCATTCTGATTTAGGAGCTTATCGCTCAGGCAAATAAGTCTGCTTTTCTCTTCTGGCTTCAATTCTGGATCTGGGATGCCCCAGATGTTATCATACTGAAATCACCACTGATCTAACTGCCACCCAGATGCATCCCAGGTCGAAGCCTCACTCAGCTGGCCAATTTTTGGTCGGAAACTCCCTGACTTCGAAAGGGTGCCTGTACTGGGAGGAAGGTGGGATATAAATAAACATAATAATAATAATAACCATTTCTCATCTGTCATTCAACCTATCTTCAAATGGAGGGGATGAACCTCACTATTCTGTCCCAAACAGCTGAAAACAACTAAAAATAGACTATTAGATAGGATCAACTCCTTCCCCACATTCATGGTATCTGAATATTCTTATCTTATTGCACCTGAACATGAAAGCTCTACACCCTAAAGTCTAAGTATGGACCCTTAGTAGAACTTGAGAAAATTACCTTTTTTGGATTACATCTCTCAGAAAGCCCTAGTTAGCATGATGAGTGCAAAACTGTCTCTTTATCCAAGCTGGTGGAGAAAGACTCTGTATTGTCAGAAAAACCATCACTCCTTTGTTTTCTTTGGCAACTGTCCTGAAAATCCCAGCCCAGCCTTTCTCCACCTGTTCAGCCCATTTGATTGGCCAAACTATTAAGAAAAGAAAGGCAGTGAGGACTTACAGTTGCCTCATATATCCCACCCTTTGCTTATGTCTGTCTCTAGCCAATGTGCCCAATAGCTGGTGATAACATTTAAAGCCCTGAACAATTTAGTATCTTGATATCTGAAGGATATCTTATCTTCATATATAGGAACTGAAGTCTGCACGAGGGGCCTTCCTCTGTGTCTCACAAGTGGGGACAATACAGAGTGCAAGGACATGGGAGAGGGCATTCACCTTGTGGCACCGCAAGTGTGGAATGCCCTTCTCATGGAGGTCTGACTGGTACCAACATTGGCTCCTTTCCAGTGCCAAGCCAAAACATTATTTTTATTAAATTCCTTGGGGACCAATTTATTTCAAAGTGTACATAATTTGATGTTGTTGTTGTTATGTGCATTCAAGTCATTTCCAACTTATGGTGAACCTATCACAGGATTTTCTGGGGCTGAAGGTGCATGACTCGCCCAAGCTTACCTAGTGGGTTTCTATGACTGAATGGAGAATCCAGAACAGAATACCCATGAATACTAATGGACAACTGTAATATGTTTTTTAGTACATGGAATAATGAAACTACGTACAGAGCTTAGGATAAAATATGTATGACTTTATTTAAACTGTTACTTATTTAAATCTGTTTCTTGAACAATGTAAGAAAGCTGGGGGAGTCCAGAAGGGAAGCCCTGCAAATACTCAGGGCCAACTGTAATATGTTTTTATCTTGTTTATGTTTATTCAAATTTAATTGGGAATTGTTAAATTGTTTATATTGTATGCCATCTTTAGATCTAATGATAAATGGTATGATAGAATAAATCACATTAAATAAAGTAGTTTAAAAAGAGGGGGGGTGAAAAGCACTGCCCCTCAGTGTCAGCTTCTAGTAACGTTGTTGATCTCATTCCAAATTAGCTCTTTGTCATCTTGCCATGTAGGATCAGAAGGGTTAGATGTTGGCAGAGGGGTTAAAAGAATTCTATTTCAAACTTGCTTCATTGTCTTTGATGCTCATATCAATTTATATGCAGCCTTTCAAAAAATGTCAAAATCTATTTAAAAGAAACATGAGCATTTAAAAAATTTGAACCACACAGAAATAGCTACAGGGACGAAAGAAAACTCTATTTTTAATGGAAAAGTTGATATCGCTACTTGATATCTCAGCAGGTTCAAAAGCCCTGTTTTTGATAACCACCGTTCAGACTTCCCACAGGCGTAACACATGCAGTATGTTCTGCTGAACAGATCTTGATTAGTCAGATGGTTCATGACAATTCATGATAGCCAATCTCACAGACCACTGCTTCTAGATAAGGTTACAGGTGTAAAGCCAAAAGTTTACAACCTACTGACAAATCTAGTCAGTATATTCCTGTATCCCAAGTAGGAATTTTCTGTTCCATTTTCTAAAATTATTTTTCAACATGCACATATTGTTACATACATACATTAATTAGAGACATTAGTACATACATCATGGAAGTTATACAGTCATATACAAATACAAATCATATACAGTACTTATACAAACACATACAATTACAGTTTTGACACTAAGCAAAAACTATGTTATGTGTCACTAACAAACTAAGAAAATTCCTTTCATTACCAAAGGCATACCTATTTAATTCTTTGATTATGCTTATACAGTTGGCCCTTCTTATACACGGACTTCTTATACACGGATTCAAGCATCCACGGTTTGAAAATGTTCAAAAAAGTATAAATTTCAAATATCAAACCTTGATTTTTCATTTTTTTATAAGGGACACCATTTTGCTATGCATTATATATAATGAGACTTGAGCATACACGGATTTTATTATACACGGAGGATCTTGGAACCAAACCCCAGCGTATAACAAGGGTCCACTGTACTTTCAATTATTTCTGCTTCTGTGTTTGTTAGTAAACAGAATTTGTTGTACATAGTGTTGTCTTGAACTTCCTAAACTTCTTTCTCTTTGAATTCAAAGATATAGCTGTGTTAGTTGGTAAAATCAGTATGTAGAGAAATCTTGTATCACCTTTGAGACTAACTTTCCAAATCATCTGCATCTGAGACACACACACAGCCTCATGGAGCAGTACACCAACTGAACCTCAACCTGATCTCGCCTGTACCCCACCCTATCACTGATCACTTTTTGTTTGATGTGACTAATTTTCTTTATGTTTTTACTACTTCGTTTCAAAAGTTGTTATTACAATCAGCCCTCTGTATCTGTGGGGGACCCCCCCCCCATAGATACCAAAATCCACATGAATACCACATGGCCACACTGTTATTGGGGACAATGAAACGTTACCTAAATGGCAGGCCAAGGGTGGCGGGGAAGGGGAGAAGATTGCCCCTGAGACAGCTACCGGGATCCCAGCACTGACCTCGAGGTCAGGCTCCAATCTACTACTACTCCTCTACCTTTTCCTTCTCCTCCTCTTCCACCTCTTCCTCCGCCTCTGCCTCCTTGGCCTCCCTTTCTTCCTCCTCCTCTTCTACTTCTTCCTCCTCTTCTGCCTCTTCCTCATTCACCTCTACCTCCTCCTCAATGTGAGCTTGCTATCCACAGATGGTTGAATCCGTGGATGGCAACTCCGCAGATACTGAGGATAGACTATTTCTTGCTTCAAATTTATCATGATTTCTTATTTTTTTTCTTGAGTGGCCACATCTTACATTTGTCTTTTTTTTTCTTATTACAGCATTATTATTTATATCCATTTGTTTTTACAATAGTTAGTGAATATGTTCCAATCTTGTTTTGTTTCTTCAGAGGATTTATCATTTATCCAACATGTCAATTTGTCCATCTCTTTGTTTTTGAACATCTTCAAGGTCACAGATGCAAACTCAAAAGTTTACAACAACCTACTGACATATCTAGTCAAAATGTTCCTGTATTTAAGCAAGTGAGAATTTTCTGTTCCAACCTTTTGAGAGCCTCCGAGCCTGAAAGAAAAAAAATCCTTACAGAAAACAAACACATTTTTTATTATTATAAAATTCTTTTCTTTTTATATTTGTAAACACAATATTCCAACCTTCAGTTCATTTTTTTAGTGTGATATATGTTTTACAAAAACATGAAGCATATTTTTATGATGCAATTCTGGGCACATAGGAAATTCACAAATTGCATAGAATATGTGAATTCTACAGAGCATATTAATTAATCCAGCAATGTCAATAGTTTGATTGACTAATTGGCTCTCTTTGGCCCAAATATACAATTTCATATGACCCATGTGCACTATAACAACTGAATCACAAACTCTTTCATGGGCAAAATGGATGTTTTGATTTTATTCCTGAGACCAGGAGTTCTCACAACAGGATTTCTTAGGATAGGCATTTCAAGAATATGACAGCAAGGTCGAAATGAGTCAGCAGACTGAAAACCTGTTAAGATGGAGCTAAGCTTGATATGACAGTTTGTATCAAAAGAGTGGTGGTGGTGATGCTTCAGATACAACTGGATGTGCAACTTAGTATTGCCACAAAATTGTGAAATGAATTCTCACTCAGAGAAGGTTAAATCTCTATTCCCTTTCTCTTATGTGCAGACAATCCAAGAACCTGCCTCACACTGTTGTCTCAATGGACTAATTATTGTTGACAGGCTTGGTTCATGCAGGTCTAAACCTAGATATAAATCTTTTAGCTTAAAAAAGAAAAGCCACCATCCAGCATTTTCTGTGATTGGAGCGCTCTCCATGTGTTTCCTAGCATTTAATTCAGAAAGACAGGCATGCAATTAACCCACAATAAGTTCTGCAATATCCAGTCAACAAAAAGGTTCTCCAGTCTGCCAGGCAATTTGAAACCCTAGGGAGGATGTGTCACACTTAGTGGTTCATTAATAGTTCAGTATGTTTGTTAAACTTGGGACTGGGTCAGAATTAAGCTATAATATATTTGTGGTAGGCAGGTCAAAGGCCACTTTATACAAGCAGTGTTCCCAAATAAAATCATCATCATCATCCAAATCTTAACAACAACAACAACAACAACAACATAAATTAAATCCTAGATATTACTGTATATACTTATGTATAAATCTAGAAATTTTAGTAAAAATTTGACCCCAAAAGTCTGGGTTGATTCACCCATGAGTCAGTGTAAGTACTGTACTTTAACTCTCTGTTTTTAAAGCAACCATCCCTTTTTTATAAGTAGAGACGCAATAGCATTTACATTTCTATACCACTTCATACTGAACTAAGTCATCTCTAAGTGGTTTACAACATGTAAGCTAATTGCCCCCAACAAGCTGGGTACTCATTTTACCAACTTACAAAAGGATAGAAGCCTGAATCAACCCTGGCGCCCTGGGATCAAACACACAATCTTGTGGCTGCAATACAGGCTGCAGTACTTGCATTCAACCACTGTGCCATCAGAGCTCCCTGTGAGTGGCAAAGACTGTGGCACCACTTCTGAGCTTTTTGAATGCCTGGGTAGGAAAATTGTGATGGTGGCTCTTCAGCAATTCCCCTCAAAGGAGGACCAAGAGAAATAGGTCTTTGAAGGATTTGAGAAAGACATTTGTATGTTTGCCAGCTTTACAGTTAAAGGCAATAATCACTGCTAATGTAGTCACTCTTTTCTTTGGTTTGCCTTTTTATCCTTTTCAACATGTATGTGTTTTCTTAGCTCACCAGCGCCTGGTTGTCTGCCACACATATTTACCATAGTTCCTTCTTCAGCCATCCAGCCTTTAGTATGAGCCCAAACAGTTATACCTCCCAGAACTTTATAAATTCTTTGGCATCATTTTCCTTTGCTTCATCCTTTACATCCTTTGTTACATGCCCTTAGGTTTTGCCCTCAACTTATCCACGGGTTGATTTATTGTTGAGCAAATATGGTAACTTTAAAAGTAGCAAGTCCTTGGTTTCATGACTAGGCTTAAATAATATACATTTTCTACAGTTTAAATAATAAGCAATTTCCTTTCAGATGTTGGAAGCATTACGTTTTCAGTAACTGCCATGCTGAGTGGGCCTGATGCAAACTGAATTCCAGAGCATATGGAGAGCAAAAGGTTCAAAAATTGTATTGTCTTGGAAAAAGGATAGCCTCTTTGGGGAATGAAATGGGTCTCCCTGGCAGTTGACCACTGTTTTGGTTTCTTTGCTCACTATCTTGTTCAGTATCTTATTGTTCAGAAAAATACTCTCGCAGTTTGAAGAAGTTGCTTTTTTGGAATTACAGGTTACAGCTGGCCATAATAGCTGGTGGATTCTAGAAGCTGTACTTCCCCAAACAAGTTCCACCTGCCCTGAAGAATGCAAGGTGTTGACCAACACAATATGGAACTGAGAGGTTATCCTAAAATGGCTTGCATTCTGGCAAGCAATACCATGATTCAATGGATTCCGTGACACAGAAAGATAGAAGCAGATGAAACTGTGCTGTGTTTTAGCCTGAACTTTAAAAGAGCTGCCCATGGTACTTATTGATGTTCATGTTCAGCACCTGTCAGCTAACAGCTCACACTTTTCCCATCTCTGACCTAATGGTCAGGATAAATTGTTGTTCCTTTTGTCTCTAGTTACATCTTTCTAAATGCAAACGATGCAAGCACAGCCCCTTCTTTAAAATTTCCCCACCTACTGGGATAAGTCAATTTATCCAAAGGAATTACATGAACAAGCAACCACGGATACATGGCGATAGAACTCTTTTATGTGCAGCTTGTCCAACCACAACAAAAAAGAAGAAATGTAGAATCCCAGATTTGAATAATTGACTCTGCATCTTTTATGGTCTTCTTTCCTCTAGGGTTCCAACACTACAACCAAGTGATTACCCACAACACTAAGCACTTCACACTCTCCTGTGTCAAAAGGGCAATGACCTTCTTGAGCACAGATGCTGGAAGCTAACCTTAACACCTATTTTGAACAGATCGTCAGATCCATTTATCACCCCCAGAATGTTGGCATTCCCTGGACTGACAGGCAACAAATGCTCGAGGGGGAAAAAGCCTGTTATTCACACCTCAGCATCCCAGTTCACTGTGTGACTCAGACTCCTTCCCTTTATCTCTGTTTCCTTCTCTCTGATGGTTTAAAGTTTCTACACACTTTGCTTATTGCAGAGTTTCAAATGCATGTAAGAGATACTACTTAAATATAAACTACTTCTACCCAGTGTGACCAATGTGTATATAGGTTTAAGCAAAATGTGCAATCTTCCACTTTGCCTCTTTTTAGTCTTCCTTAGTTTCACTTTGGATCCATACCCAAAGACACTGGTGTTGTCTTGTGGCTCCTTGAGTGTCTTTCTGACCCTCGAAGGAATGTGGAAAAATGCCAGTCTCATTTTATTCATTTTCTCAATTTCCAACCTACATTTTTGTCCTGGTGTGTGCATTGATCAGACTGCAGTGAGGGAGGGGGTTCTGTATGGGAATTCATAGGTATTTTTGCGTGCTGCATTACTGCATAGTTTTTTTTTTATCAACCAATGCATAGCTGGACACATTTTTAAAAACAGGTGTACAATTTTTAGTCACACACATTTATGAAATGTATGTATAGTTTTGTGCACAGTTTCCTGGTTACAACATTCTTGTTGGGCTTTGTAAATGTAAAGCTACAAGTTGCTGAGGCAAGACGTGTTCCATTCAGTCTTGGAAACAATACATTTTGGGACTCGTTGGTTGGATTTCTGGGATCAGAAAGGATCCTTATTGCAAATGCTGCTAGACATTTGCATCACCTAAAACCTTCTCTGTCAGTAGATCCTTAAACTGCTATTTGCATAAAATTCCTGCCTTAAAGAATGGAAAATAAAGCTTTAGAACAGGGCTGCAACTCTCAACATCATTAACCATAGGCTATTTGGTTAGAGGTGAGGGGATCCCCAGTCCAATGGACCACACATCTTCCAACCCTAATGAAACAGATAAGAGGGGATATCTGGGTGGTGAAAAACAAAGCCCTCATCATACTACAGACTTTGTT
Organism: Sceloporus undulatus; assembly: GCF_019175285.1. Classification (NCBI taxonomy): domain Eukaryota; kingdom Metazoa; phylum Chordata; class Lepidosauria; order Squamata; family Phrynosomatidae; genus Sceloporus; species Sceloporus undulatus. The sequence continues at coordinate 199,224,695 of NC_056522.1, read as the reverse complement.
GTTGTAGTATGTCTTCAAATTGTTTCTGACTTATGGCAACCCTAAGGCAAACCTACCATTGCATTCTCTTGGCACATTTTGTTCAGAGGGGGTTTGCCATGGCCTTTCTCTAAGGCTGAAAAATCATGGCTTGCCCAAGATCACCCAGTGGGTTTGCATGGCCAAGCAAGGTTTCAAATCCTGATCTCCAGCATCATAGTCTAACACTCAAACCATTACACATGTACAGAACTGTGATTCCACCTAAACTGCCATGGCTACATCCTGTGGAATCCTGGGATTGGTGGTTGGGAGAAGCCTCCTCTGGTTCCTTTGGCCAAACCACCAATCCCAGGATTCCATAGGATGCATCCATGGCAGTTTAAATGCAGTTGTCATGATATGACTATGTAGTGTGAAAGGGATCAAGGTTCTAGACTGGAGCACCACCTCATTTGCACAGCAGCTGCTGCCATTTCAAATCCCACCAGCCCTTTCTTGTAACTGCAGTTTTTTTTAGGGTGGCATTCTAGTGGAATCTAGCCAATGTGTTCAAGAGGTCATTTAGCTTTCATTCTGTGCTCTTTCCCAGGTTCCAGTAACATGTCTGCCTTTTTTTCTTTTGCTCTAATGGCATGCATTCTGAGGCCCTTCACATAACAGACCTTGTTTGCTGGCATTTTCCAGTTCTGCCTTTGACAAATTATAGAGTCCTAAAATGCTGGAACAGAGTAATCCAGACAGATTGCAGGCAGCTGTAATGAAAGATATGCACAGGCACGCCGCTGCATGACAAAGCAAAAGAGCAACCTTGCTGAATGAGGGGGAAGAAAGCCTCCCCTGAATAAGCAACCTCATCCTTTGCTCAATGGGATTAAACAAGGGATTTAGATGAAGGATGCAAGCTGAGGCTGGCAACAGATGATAGGGCAACTGATTTGGTCCCATCCATATTCCATGACTCTCACTAAATACCATCTCACATCTTTTTTTCAGAACTATGCACTGCAGAGGGAGGATATGTCACCTCTGAAAATGAGTGTTCTTCCTATGGTTAACTGACAGATAACACTCTCCCAGCTATGCATAGTGTGGATGGCACACTCTTTAAGAAGTGAATGCCTACTTAGGCTCACTACCTGGTAGAGTCTAATTGCATGATGTACATTTGTAGAAATAATTTTGATAGTTTGCACACTGCATTTTTTTATGTACAATGTGGCAAAGAAGTGGCCCATTCTCCCTTCAAAATGGGTTCATCTGTAGCTGAGTACGCTGTTCTCTAAGCTTTTTAGTTACTATTTGTCATATATAACTTGATCCCAATATCAAAATAAAAAAAATGGTTATTTAGCTTAGTAAGTATATTTAAACTGCTATAACATGTAGTTTGTGTGTGCATGTATGCGTGTGCATACACCCACAAAGAAATACATACAATAAAATAACAGTGAACCCTCCACATTCACTGGGAATAGGGGCATGGGACCCCTGTGAAAGTGGAAAAACTGGAAATAAAAAAAAACACTTTCTATTAACCTAAAAAACACTTTTCTAGGAATCTTTACGTCCTCTAGGACAACTTCATAGTCAACATTTGTCAGAAGATGACCATAGAATTGCACTGGAAGACCTACAAATGCCTAAGCAAGTGTTCTCTTTAGGAATCACTAGGTCCTTCAGCATGACATTTGGTGGAAATTGAGTCATGCTGGAGGGCCTAAAGATTCCTAGAGAGAACATATGAATCAAATCCATGAATAATCAAATCCGCAAAAGTTAAAGCCGCAAATGTGGAGGGCTGACTGTATATTATATTGTATGCAAAAGGATCTTGTAGCCCCTTTGAGACTAACTGCTTCTTTCTATCAGTTATTCTCTGTTATTCTCAAATGTGCTATAGGTTCCCTTTGCATACGGATTTTCCAGATTAATACGACTATGTCATTGAATTGTATATTGTGGTATACTGAATTATTTGTATTTTGTTGTCTTTAAGCACTTTATTGCGTGTTGCACTATGTCTCGTTCAAAAGTTTACAATTGTGGGGAAAGAGGTTTTTGCTACATTAATTTGTAAAAAAATTTTGGATAAAAGAAGTGTAAGTGTTGAAGAGTATTTGTGATGTTCTTTCGGGCAAACATTTCTTTATAATGACTGCTTCTATTACACTGCAGCCCAAGAAGAGGCAGATAATCAAACGTGGAAAATGTTGAAATGCATTAAAAGCTCAGCAGAGGTCTAATAGATCTATCACATAATTCAGAATTCTAACCTTCCCAAATATGTTTTTATTATACAATCTTTCTCATTTACAGAATTGTGTGGAGATTCAAATGTTTCTTACATGCTACCCTCACATATTTTCCCATCATTTCTTTCCTCTTTCCTCCGCATAAAATCCACTATGGAGGGAAGACAGAATAGCTCTGCAGTATCTTTTTATTTTTCTTTCTGAGCCACCCTTGGCCTATGCATTCTCCTCTCCTTTTCCCAGAGTTCCACTTGCTTATTTTTAAAGCAAAAAGCAACACATTTCAATTATTAGCAAAGGCAAAACTGATGGCAAATGCTACATTAACAGAAGTTTCAGGCAAACGAATTACATTTAACCTCTCTACCCATTTACATGGGCTGGACTGACTATAACTGTCATTATTGATCACTGTGGGTTTTTAAAAAATCTTTTTTGAAGTACACATATACATACATACACATACACACACACACTCAAACATTCTAGTTGCCATCCTGGAAACACCAGCCCTCTCTCAGCAAGGGAAATATGTTGTCTTGGACATTATTTCTTCAAGATGTTCTGCTGCTTCAAGATAATTGCAACTCCTTTGCACAGTGGTGCCCAAGCTTGATACACAATTTGTGCACAACTGCTAGCATATTCCTTGTCTATGGAGATTTTGAGATGGGCAAAAGTCACAGGAGTATAGTGGGATGATCTCATTTCATGCAACTGAGAAGAGATTATCAGACAATGTCACATGACGTCACAAAAATCCCATCATCATCCCATGAATAAAGAGGAGTTTTTCAGCTCTTCTGCTTGATTCTGCTGTGCTTCTATTTCGGCATTTCACTTGCCTATGATTACCATTCAGTCTTGTTTTGGTGTTTTGTCAGTTTCTTCCTGGACTCTGTCATAGGAGATGATCATACGGAAAAACAGAGACAAATTAAATATGGTTTGTATCCATCTCCAATGGATCTTACCGCACTGTCCCATGCCCAACCAGTAGGCAGCCCATATGCAACCCAGGCTTCTCTGGCAGCTTTTCAAGAATGGGAGAGTATGCCCAGGCTTTTACCCCCTTTTGCAAGCCATGAGCCTTGGAAATCTTGGGGGTGACGGGCAGAGAGGGGGGTTACCCCATTTTGCAATCCATGAGCCTTGGAGATGCTTTTGGTAAAGGGGGGAGGGGAAGAGGGAGAGAGAGAGAGAGAGAGGTTTGTTTCCCCATTTTCCATGCCGAGCCTGTGACCTGTAGGAGAGGCCCAGAGAGGGAGATGTAGGGAGGGGATGCTTTGTTTCCCTCTTTAGATCTTTTGTAACATGCCCCAGTGTTTGACCCTTGACATGAAAGCCACCAGGGGTTTGGAAGAATGGCACGTGCGTTTGCAACACACGCACACAGCCATGTGGCATGCACAAGCCCCATTATATCTAATGGGGCTCGAGCATACATGCTTTTTGCCTTAAGCAGGGGGTCTGGAATGGATTCCCCGTGTAAGGCAAGGGCGGACTGTACATGAGGCCAACTTATACACGAGTATATACAGTATAAAGAATGTATATTTATAAGAGGTAGCCCTCAAGTGGTGAAAGACATCTTGTTTGACATAGCACATACTTTTCCTCATCTTGGCATTTTGCATTTATCATGCTTATTTGTGACTGGTCACTAGCACAAGGTTAATCTTCAGTTCTGATTGCTGAGAACATTCCACTGTAGAAATTTATTGTAGTGAATACACATCTTCTTAACATGCAACTACAACCCTACAAGTTATTTCCACTGACCTGCAAAAATAAACAATTTCAATTAAGTTGTGTTTCTCTTGGCTCAGCATTTACAAAACTGCCAGCAATTCTGGCAATGTGGGTATGTCAGTTTATTGAACAGTACACTTAGGAAACAAGCATATTTTTATTGTTGTTGTTGTTAAAGGCAAATCAGGGTGAAATGAGGTTGTCCTTATCTGGATGCTGGGTTTTGTTTGTTTGTTTGTTTGTTTTGGCTTTTAGCATGATCTAAATATTTACCTCCAAATCAGCTAGAAGAACTGTTACCAACTTGGCAATATATGGAGGTTGCCAGCTTATCTTTATTAGTCCTGTCCATACAGAAAAATAATTCCAGCAGCTACTTCTAATAGCTGGAGACTAAGATGAGTTGCATTACCAAACAACTCCATGCATTTCAGCATTTCTTCTCATTTAGAAGGAACTGACCTCTTTTCCCAGTTTAATACCAAGGGCTCCCCCTACTGAATTCATGCATCTCCTTTTTATTCAAAGTGGTACTGTTTCATAATAGCAGGTATAACTTTGATGCTGACCCCAGAACCTAAAAATAAATGGAACTTCCATGTAAGAAGGGAGAGGAATTAGTATCCAAAAAGACTCAGCTTTCATGGCTTTATTAAGCTCAGAGATAAGCAATATCATGGCTACCATCTGTAGCCAACTCACCTTGGCTTTTCCATGACCTATGTGTTAGACCAATAGTTTATGGGGAAAGCTTCCTTCTCAAACAAAACTGAGCACCTGATATACCAAACTTTTAAGCTTTATTTTTCAAAAAAAAAAAATCTCTATAGATTCAGGCACAGCTGTATCAGATGTTGCTGTGTGCCTTCAAGTAGTTACCAACTTATGACAATTCTCCCATGGAGTTTTCTCTGCAAGATGTGATGAGAGGGAGTTTGCCATTGCTTTCCTCTGAGGCTGATAAAATGTGACTTGCCAAATGTCATCCAGTAGGTTTCCATGGCCAAGTGGGGATTCAGAAGAGGGAAGGAGGAAAAAAAGGTAGACTGCACATTAGGCAGACCAAATCAAGAAGGCTATGGCTAGGAGCTTGGAGAAACTCATGGTGACCCTGGGACACCTGTTTCCATTGGCATAAATCCAACAAACAAACAAATATTCTGAAAAATTGAGAACAGGGAGTCTTGGAGATGTCCCCTTTGCAGGGTCACCATAGGCCGGTTAACTCAAACGCAGTTAACAAGAACAACAAGCCATTACCAAGTGGTCTATTTATATATTACCCACAAAAAAGATACCCCTTTCCTTGAAAGGCAGGCCAATTTCTCTTCTGGTTCAACAATGAAGAATTCCTAAGAAGGGAGAGGAGGGGCTTTTCCTTTATTCATCACCAGAGAGTACCTGGACAGCAGATGGAGCAGGCCACAACAGGTCACTTAACGCCAGTCTTCCCTACATTGGCAATATATATTGTTGCTGTTGTTTTGAAATTAATTTTTCATCTCTGCATATAAATGAGGACATGCAGATTTATGCAAATCTGTATGCTCCACTGTCATATTTTCTGGCAATGCCTACCTGCCCTTCATCTGTTCATTTTCCTTTCCCCTAAAGATCAAGATGAGTCGAAATTGGGAAATCAGATTCAGCAGACTTTGGGAGGGAGCCTCCTGGGGCACCAACAATTCTTCACAGATTCTAAATTCTTCTGCCATAAATCCTGGTTTTAATCACTCTTTTCTCCCACAAGATTTCATCCCACGAAGACGAAAATGATTATCATATCTAGGGGCTGTCATCAATCAGATCAATGCATATTGTATGCATCAATATGGTCCATTCATATTTTAGGCATGAATCAGATCAATGTATATTTTAAGAAATGTGTTCAACACTTGTCTGGAAAAAAGGCAACAGATGTTGGGCAGAGGTGTGGATATTAGGATACATTTAAATGTAAAGTCACTCCCTTTATTTTCAAGGTGCCATTTCTCTCTACAGAGAAATGTCTCCTTTAGGCTAAATCTTTTGTCCTGTCCCTATTCTCCTTTAGAGAAATTTTTATTCCAACACTTGTTTTCATCCTGGGGTACAATACTGAGTTTTCTAATAGCAAAAAAAGAAAAGAAGAAGGACACAATAGCTATTTAATCTGACAGAACCAGTGTCTGTCTATTTTCCCCCAATGAATAAAATATGTTTTTATGATCATGAGGTACATTTTCCCTCACACTTTCTCCCTTTCCCTTTCTTTTAGTCTGTGCAATGTAACAATTCATTTTAAAATGTTTCTCCCAAGTGAAAGAAAACCTAGGTTCACCTAACAAGAAGGTGGCAACTGTTATGAAACTTTCTCTGATCAGTTGTCCAGGAGAGCATTATTATTCTTGTTAGGTAATATTTAACAGAATTGCTAAAGTATTCAGGAGTCAATTATATCATTCGGTAGAATGGAGCTTCCTCATTTTCTCCTCATTAGTTGTATTTGGACACAACACAAAACGTTAGCTTATTGCTATGTAACTGAGCATCAGGCACACTAAGTCTCTTTACCCCTCTAAGAGCTTGTCTACACAGTGAAAAATGCTGTACTCACCATGAAGCTGGTGCTGGCAGTCCTTAGAATGTATGGCGACATTCAAGGAGATAATGCAGCTTTGGGCCCTTATCTCAACTTTGCTAAGACAAGTCAGCGAAAACTCCATTTTCCCAGAAATCTCAGGATCACTGTGCATGTGGACAGCTGAACTGGGTCCAATTTGGCTGATCCAGTTGTCCATATGCCACATACTATGCCATCCCCCTTCCCATGCTGAGCAGTGGAGAGAAAGGAGATGGCCTGTTTTTGGAGTTGTGCTGCTTCATCATGGGCACAAGGTCCTTTGAAACAGTGCCTGGAGCACCGTTGCTTCTGCTGAGGTCAGAACAGGGTGCCCATGCAATCAACAAGGAAAGGGTAAAGAAAAATCTTCCTTGTTGATCACATGGCAGGGCATCCCTTTCTGACCTCAGCAGAAGCAACAGCAGTGTCCAGGCCCATACAGAGAACTTATTGGCCAGTAAAGCTGCAGCAGTGGCAGTGCCAGCAGGGCCGATATGGTGTCAACCCAGCTGGCCTGTATACACAATGATGCAGCACTGTACTGAATTCAGCCCAGTGAGTGTGGTCTCCACTGTGGCTGGTTCAGGGCCAGTTTGGGTCATAATGCTCTGGGCTGGCCCTGGATTAAGTGGCTGGTGTAAATGTGCCCTAATTCCTGGAACTGCTGTAAGGAGATGGAAAGCATTTGGTTCAATTGTCAAGCACAGCTTGTCATTTCATCAAACTAGGATATTGCAACTGTGGGATGTCCAAACCAGCCAGCTTCCGGCTGTGGTTTCTGATCCTGGCTTGTTCAAACCAGAATTAAAAGTAATCACAATATGTTCCTATTTGAAGGAAATGATAAACCATAGTTACTTGACAGCAGAGGTGGATATTCCAAATGTCCTTCTCACAGCCAGAGGGGTAAGCCTAGGAGCAGGGAGAATCAAGCACATAGTTTAAGTGTGGTTTGAAAGAATGAGGTGCAAGTCTCCACTAAGACATGAAACTTACTAAATGATCTTGGGACCAGTGGCATCACTAGGGTTGGTGTCACCTGGTGCAGCAACTCATGGTGTCACCCGCCCCCACTGACCTTCTCCTATACTATACCATGCATAATCCTTAGGAATTAGTTTGCTTGTACTAATGTTATTCACAAATCATAATTCCCAAACATCACTGAATGTAATGGCAATAGTTGTGACATAAACAACTAGCACAATTAAAATAATACTTTTAAATTATAATAGTATATGCACAGCATAAATGTATTTACATATACATAGTTTCATGTGCTTAAAGTGAAAATTTGGTAAAAATTTGATGTTTTTAAATATTTTTAAATGTAAAAATTAATTTGTTGAAATTGGAATTTAATTTTTTAAAAAACAAACAAATTCTTCTTTTTCTTCCCACTGAGCCTCACCCCAATCACACCATTATACAGAAGAAACTCTTTTCGAAGCATGCTCCATTGCCCTCAACCATTTCTCACTTAAGGTATCTACTTACAAGAAAATACCCTGTTTGCCAATGAAATAAAACACGACAGGAAAGATAATTCTATCAAATCAGGCCAATTCAAAAGCTTTTTTGCCATTTTAGGAGATTACTTCTTGCAGCTTTTAAACCATGATCAGACCCAGGAAAAAGCAGCTTTGATAATGCCCATCGCACAATGTTGCCTCTGACCTATAGCTACTGCATCCTGCAAGTTCAGTTAGGGACTTCCTTTTCATTGATGGAGGAAATCTGTCACTGACCTCGCAATCATGCTAGTCCCTAGGTGTGAAATGTCACTGCTGGGGTAGCTGAATTAGAAAGAGAGAGGAGGGAGAGAAAGAAATGCCATTTTTATATATATTGTCATAGTAACTCAATACAATTTTGATATGCTAAAGACGTGTTACCAGCAAAAACAGCTGGCATCTTGAACCTCTATTTAGATAAATAAACAGAGGTGGGATAGAGCTATACATTTGGTGTGGGAGTGGGCAGGGGAGACTTGAGGCTATAAATTCTCTTGACCTATATTGAACATGGAGTTAGGAATCTTCAAGAAAAGGTCATCTTTGGTAAATACAAAATTTATTAAAGTGAATATACCTGGAAGAGAGGAAAGATACAATCTGTTATCAATAGCTGCCTGACTGAGAGGAAAGAAGAGTGTGTGGGAGGTCGAGTCTGTGAAGTGAAATGAAGTGTGAGGGCACTGACTGAAAGCAACAGAGCAAACAAAACAAAAAGTGGACACCTATGGGAATCCAAACTAACCATCTTTTCCAATAATACTCCCAAGTGGCACATAGTTACTCTTCCAAGCACGGTGGCAACTTCATTCTCTTCCAATAGTACCTACATACCTGACAGTAAGCCTCAATGAATTCAATGGGACTTAACTTTGCAGATATCTAGAGCTGCATTGCAGGTCACCTGTTAAAGAAAGAACTCTTTTTTCAGGCATGGAATCAGCTTCTTGCACCAGGAGTACATTAGTTTTTTGTTAGGCAAAAAGGATAAAGACAAGACAATCTCTAAACATTGCTCCCTGTCACATGCAGGTATGACAGCTTGCAATTACGATGCAGCAATTGTCAGAAGGAAAATTGTAATGCAAAGAAATGCCTCCATGTAGCAATTACAGAAGCTCAAAAGGAAGCATAATTAACCGTCCTCTTACAAGTTTAATTTGCTACATCAGATAGTGTTGTTGTTTCACCAACCTGAACATGAAACAGAGCTAATAGATGCTGTGCTCAATTGCCCTTTTGTTAGGACCCCATTTTTTTTAATGGTGAACACCACATCTGAAGTGTTCAATTTGCTCATTTTGAATGCATTAGCATTGCAACTTGAACTCTTAGTTTAGTGTATTACCAGTAAGGCCTTTGTGAGTTCCACCTGGCAATTTACCCCAGAATGCAACATATATGCTCTATATACAAAGTTAGAAGCGAAGACTGGTGGCTGGTAATCCTCTGCATCCTCTGAAAAACATGCCGGCTTCCCAGTGGCTTGGGGGCATGGTGTCTGCACACTGAATGCCCCAAATCCACCCCCAAGCCAGCATCATACCGACCACCCTACCACATGGCAGTCAGCATTGCAGAGGTGTGGTGTTTAGATGCTGTCTGCCACCAAAATACGGAAAACCTGCCGCCACAGCAGCAAAGACAACTTTTCCCCAGCACAAAAAGGAGCAGCTTTCTGCTGCTTCTTTTTATACTGGGAAAATGATAGATTGGGGCTACAGTGTGCGGTTGCCACAGCCCCAATCTAGCGCTCAAATCTGGTATTCTAGTACTGCTCACCAAATTACAAATTTCTCTGAGAAAGCTGTATCGGGTTGCAGCAACCGCACCCTGTGGCCCCAATCTGTCTTTTTGCTGGTGCCAAAAGAAGAGGCCAATTGTCATTCCTCTTTGTGCAGGCAAAAAGCTGGCTTTTCCTGCCCCACAGCAGCTTTATGGCACTCCTGCTGCATGCGGCATCTAAATGCCATGATGTCAAAGCACGCAGAAGCCAGGCCACATGTTGGCAACTGGGCAGCGTGAAGTTGGCTTCCGGGTGGTTTCAGAGCGTGTGGCATCTAAACACTGTGTCCTGAAGCCACCCAGACAACGGAGCAAAGGGGCAGTCTGTTTTGCCCTTATATCTATGCTACATAATTATAGCGCTTCATTCATCTGCTATGCTCCCCCTGTGGAATTCTGGGATTTGTATTTTGGTCAGGTATTTAGTTTTTTTGATAGAGAGCTCTAGCGCACTCTTCTAAATTGCAAAGACTTGAATTCTCTATAGTAAAGCATTCTAGTACTGCTCACCAAATTACAAATCCCAAGATTCAGTAGGATGGCACCAGGAATGTCAAAACACTACTGTTGTTGTTGTTGTTGTTGTTGTTGTTGTTGTGTGCCTTCACATTGTTTCCGACTTATGGCAATCCTAAAGCAAACCTATTATGGAGCTTTCCTGGCAAGATTTGTTCAGAGAAGTTTTGCCATTGCCTTCCCCTTGGGCTGAGAGTGTGTGGTGTTTCTAAAGTCACCCAGTGTGTTTCATGGGCAAGCTGGGACAGCACATATGCACTCTTAAATACACTATTATACATCTAGTAAGTTAAAGGAATGGGGATTTTGGTTAACAGAGGTTTGAAAAATGGAACTTCATCAGACAAGATACATGACAGCTTTATAAAAGCTTGTGCTTGCCTAACTTTTTATCTTTGCAGTGATTAGTCAGTTGAACTAGGTCTGGGAAGACCTATCTTCAAATCTCCATTCAACTAGACTGGATGACCTTGTTCCAGTCACTATCTTTCAACCTAACCTAACTCACATGCAGGTATGGCAGCTTGCACTTACTATGCAGCAACTGTCAGAAGCAAAGAAATGCCTCCATGTAGGTTACCTCAAAGATTGAAGAGGATCATACGTACCATTATGAGGTCCTTGGAAGAAAGGCAAACTATAAACATAACAAATAAAAGAGCTTTCATCCAGTGAACCACAGCTTAGAAAATTCTCCCAGAAACCCCCAGCAAGCAAGGCCACTTGCAATTTTTCCATGGTCTGCAGAACCCCATGAATGAATCTCCTCTCCTATAGTGGGGCTATCCTGCCTCCCTCTCTATCCTCTGAGCTTCTCACTCCAAAAGTCATATCTGATATTTGGAGTTACACTAATTTCACTTACTTTTCCTTCCACATACAGTTCTTTGGATCCATCAATATTTCTCTAGTTAACTCAGGTATTTTCTGCAGCTTGGTCTGCTCCTGGCACAACTAAGAAAATGCTGAGAATTGGTAACATTTTCAAACAAATTGGATGACATTACAGAACCTGTCTCGACTTTGTTACTTCCAGAGAGAACATGCTGCAGGAGCAATTGATTTCATACCTTAAAGGGATGGCTTTGAAGAAAACCAAACACAGCTATTTTGGGCCAGTGAGTAGAAATAGATTCCTAGAGCTGACAACAGCCTTGACAATTAATTAAAGCTAAAGATCAAGGAGGTCAAATCACTGAAATCTCCCAACATGTAGCAGAATGATTCCTCCTCATTATCTCCATTGGTATTCAGTGGAAATGCTCTTTCAGGTAAAGGTTCAGGCTGCTTAATTCAAGGGGTTGGGTATTGCTTATTCTTATACTTCTCTTCCTCCTCTTCCTCCGCCTCCTTCTTCTTCATTTCCATCTCCAGATTCTAACTTCTGTCATCATTTCTTCTCCATATCATTAATGTCATGCATCTCCTGGAACATATGACAGCTCACCTCAAAGGAGCAGATAATTTCCTGGACATTCTGTTGAAGCTGAAATAATTTATATATTTGTCCTCCCAACATCTCAAGGTCCCACTTTTACTCTCACAACAACTTGGGAGGTAGATCAGGCCAAGACAGAGAAAGAGAGGGGTCTAAAATCAATCCGTCAATCTCATGGTTGAACGGGAACTTGAACCTGCATCTCTCAAGTCCAGACTCAACACTCTGACCATAGGGGAAATGAGATATATAGGTATTGCTAAAGCAATAATAAAAGAATGTCTTTCTGAGTTGGAAATTTTATTGTTGTTATTATGATGTGACTTCAAGTTAACTACAACTTATGGTGATCCTATCCAAGGGTTTTCAGGGCAGGATTTATCCAGAGAATGTTTGCCATTGCCAAGGCTGAGAGTGTGTGATTTGCCTAACATCACCCAGAGGGTTTCCATAGCTATTTGGGGATCCAAACTCTGGTCTCCCAGGCTCTTAATTCAGCCCTTAAAACCACTGCACCATGCTGGCTGTCTTGCCAATTACCTAGAGATAATAGAATTTTTTCCCTTTGAAAATGCAGTAGGGATAGTATTGAAAAGAAAGTCCAAGGTTAAATAAATGTATGACCACTGTAGGGATTCTAAAGGTTTTCAGTCACAGGGTCAAAGGGAACTCAGCCAATCCATTCCTCCAGCACTAATGTTCATTCACTGAAGGTGTATGTCCTTTGGATTTTACACTTCTCTGAATTCTATGATGCAGCCTTAAGCTCAATATGTCCCAACATGCAAATAAATTCTAGTTAGGGATAGGGTGTGCATGTCGCTTCCAGGAAATGTTGCACTGTAATTCCCAGTGTGCCTCTCCACTTGGCTATGCTGGCTAGGACTGATAGAAGCTGCAGTCCAATATCATCTAGAGGTTCACACATTGCCTACTTCTATTTTAGGAAATTTATATATTCAGAAATGCATACTTTGCAACAAAATACATTTGAAAATCAATAAATTCCAAGACAAATTTTCCTGTGAATTTTTAGATTCATGGGTTAAAATAAAAACAGGAAGGAACAGCATTTTGAACACATCTGAAATGAGATGAGGTGACCTATCCCAAAATTGCTGCATTTCTTATACCCTGAAAATTGGGCTTGGGGGTTCACTAATGGAACCTGAGAGATTCAGACCAATGCACCTAGTGAAATACCAACCAGTGAGGCCTCCACACCAGAGCGTGGAAAAATTGTTTTGCTGAACTTCAGCTGTCAAAATTCTCCAACCAGCACAGCCAATGGGCAGTAACATTGGGGCTCAACAGATGGGCGGCTCAATGCTGTCCCTTTCAGTCCCGGAAGCAGGCTGTGGCAACCACATGCCATGGCCTGCACATGGAGCAAAAAGAAGCCCCAAAAAGGGGCTTCTTTTTGTGCTGTAGAAGGGGTGCCATAACTGTCACAGTGCAGCGTTATGACACCCGTTGTGCACAGTGCTTTTGGGCACTGTGGGCACTGTGTACAAGGGATGTCATTATGGTGCATCCCATGTAAAAAAGCGCACGCCAAGATGACACCCCAGCAGAGAAAGGACTTGGAGTGTGTCACTGCTCAGCCCTTCTTCACCCCAAGTATGCAGTCAGGCCGGCACAAAGTACTGGTCTGTACTGCCACATTGTTTTCTTTGTATAGGTGCAAGCTTTGGCAGACATGATCCTCCCCAGGTTTAAAAATTTAAGGAAATACACGATAGCTAACTGAAAGCTGTAATGAAGTAAAGGAAAAGGTATTTTCATTTACTTCATTACAGCCTTCAGTAGCTAAAATGGATACCAGAGGAAACATTATTAGACAATCTCTGTGAGTCACACAAGATTTCAAGATCTCTCTGAATCTTCTGTTTATGGGATGGAAATGAAGCACAAGAAAGCTGAGCAACTGAGGTCTAAAAAGAAGAAGAGGAAGGTGAACTTTTAAAAACAGGGATGTGGATGAAGACGTTGCTATCACCACTTCAGGCTTTAACAGCAGCTCCAGATCACCTGGTCCATTTGCTTAGTGCTGGATCCTGCCCCTACTTCAATTTTATAGTTGCTAAAGGCTCTTCAGAGCTAGTGTGATGTAGTGGTTTAAGCATTAAATGATGACTCTGGAGACCAAACCCCCGGGTGATCTTGGCCAAGTCACACTGTCTCAGCCTCAGAGGAAAGCAAAGACAAACCTCCTCTGAACAAAACTTGCCAAGAAAATGATAGGATCTCTCCCTAAGGTTCTCATAAGTCAGAAAATATTTGGTGGCACATAGCAACAACAAAGGCTCTTTATTCAAGTTAAAGGTGATGTGAGGCTTTTCAAAGTTTAGAAATTTCTGAGGCATGTCCTTCACTAGGCAGTTAGGAACACTGATTGCTTCTAGAATAGGCTTAATTTGAGGATCATTTCATGCCAGGATTGCCACAAAAAACTATCACACTCACAAAGTAGAGCAAACCCATCATGCCCAAAATGCTCAGGAAAGTGGTTGAAACAAATGTAGAAATTCATGCATTAAGTTGGGCCAAGTCTTTCTTTTTCCTTAGTGAGAAAAACCTTTCCAAGTGCAACTTTAAACAAACATCCAACCCAGTGAAATAAATATACTGAAGTTCCAAACCTCCTGAAATAAAAGGTGCTACTCCAAAGTAGGCAGTAATATATCCACAGCAGGAAAGAATCAACCTGGATTCCAGCTTACAGCAATTTAGTGATTTTCTTCAAAATGCTGTCAAACCCCTGCAGGGATAGGAAGAAAATAGGCCATGAGACATCTGCATCTTGAACTGCAATCCTATGCACATTTTGCCAGAAAGCAGCATTCACTGAAGGCAACCTATGACTGTATAAATACACCTGGGCTTCAGCATCAGTTTATAAGTGCTAGCCATATACAATTCCTACAAGTAGACTAATTAAACAAAAGACATGTGTAAGCCATTCATATTATTATTTTCAGGTCTGACAATAAAATAATCCCCAAAGATGCCAGCTTCCTTCTGCCTCTCGGAGGAGAAATACCTGTCTCTAAACAGCAGGATTCCCATGAGGCTAGAGATTTTTCTCACTTCCTTTACTGGAAGCACAGTTGCACAAGTGCAGAAAGTTTACTTTTGTCCCAACAGTGGTGCTTCTGACTTCTGAGGCATCTTGAGAAATCAAAAGATTGTGAATAATGAAATCATGGGTTTGGCTCATCAACACACATCAGACCTTCTCTTAAACAGGGGTAGGCAGCCTCCAGCCCATGGGCCAAATTTGGCCTACCAGATTGGCCTATTTGATCTACAGGGCCTCAAAGGACACTTCTCAAAGCACTACCTCTTCCTAAAGTCTGCCATCTCAGAAGGGAGAGGGTAGCAAGAAAGCATGTGAGGTATGGCTTCATATATTGTAAAGGATTCAAGAATAACATTAGGGAGAGAACAGAAGAGAAGGTTGACATTGCCTAAGAAAATATTTATCCCATACTTCCAGTAACTGGCAATGGGATGGACTGCCCCTTGTCTTAGAAATTCGTGTAGTTCTGAAGCTTGGCATGCATTCTAGTGAAGAAGAAAGTCATGTAAAACTGTGCAGACATTTTTAGAATCTGAATATTGTCTTCAGGCATATTTCAGTCAAAGGGGCAAGAATAAGTTTAAAATATGTGTATTCAGAAAATGTGTAGTCAGACAAATGTGTACCAAAAGGCACTCAAGTTTCATTGCAGAAAGAGTAAGACCCTGAGGAGAAATGAGAAAGGCTAAGAATATCAGTGGGATGCTGAGAAAGACAACAAAAATCAACCTGAGTGATGTTTACATCCCTACTGAAGACTATACTGTTCATTAATAAAATAAAAGTTGAGGAGAAAAAGTTATCCCTACCTCAAAAATTATTTTTTCTAAATGCTTCTAAGTTTAATAACATGATATTTTGTTGACACAGAGATTTTATTGCCAAGTACTCTGTTTTTATCATGATAGTGTCCCTTCAAGCTCTCTGGTATTTCCATTCAAATGGGATTTCTAGATTGCTATGTAAACACATTTTTATAAAAGTCACATACTATATAAAATCAAACATGGCCTTAACAGGAGTGCCATTCTACTTATGATCAAACTGTTTTTCAGGGAAATAACTCAAGGGGAGGAAGGACTGGCCTTTCTATAAATAGCTATAACATTCGGGTGTATTTCCCAATAGACAACTTAATGTAATCCAACCAGAATCAATTTGTTTAAAATCCCTTTAAACTTAGAGAGTAGCATTTAAATCAGAAGCTTTATGCCACAAGTAGACAGCTAAAGACAGCTTTAATACTATAAAAACACTGCATTTGTTTGATGATAGATCTAAGTTGATGAGGCCCACTGAAATCACTGGGGTTTAGTGTGATTGTGGACGTCTGAGCCTTGAACAGCTGCTAGTTAGTATGGCTATACCTTATTTCCTGTCCCAGAGCCAGCATACATCTGTATACCAGTCCCAAGACAACATGAGATGGAAGGAGCAGTTGCTCTCATGTCTAGATGGGGCTTCTTTGGCTTCCCACAGTGTGAACAGAATGATGGACTAGGCAGGACTTTAGTCTGATCCACTAGAACTCTTGTGTTACGATATCCTCCAATTGCCCCAGTTTGGCAGGGACACCCCCCAGCTAATCATTTCCCATCTCACTTTCTCAGCTGCATGTGTAATGTCCTGGTTTCTCTCTCCTTCTCCCACTTTCTCCCTTTGTCCCAACATACTTCAATTACTGCAAAATGAGTTCAAAGTCCAAAAAGCAGCACTCCATTAACTTAGCAGGAAGAAGAGGAAGGAAGGAGGCAGAAGCTTGGTTTTTTTCCCAGTAGGGCCAGGCAAAACCAGTTCACTCTTCTAGCTTTGGCACAAAACATCTTTGTGCTGTCTGACTCCAAATTGCTTCTTATGGAAAGGAAAGGAAAGGAACACACTTTGTAAAAAGCAGGGAAAGGGAGAGTTGGGCTAGTTAAGAGCTTTCCAGGTGATCTCCTTTGTATAACACCATCTCCAAAATGTACACCAGGTGCTTTCTCGGTCCCTTTCACACAGACACACAGGTTCCCCTAAAAAATTCTCTAAAATAGAATCAATATTGCAGAGTAACATTCCTGACTTGAATTCCCTCCCCCCATCTTTTCAGTTATTTAGATGTGCCTTTTGATATTTACATAACCCTAAGGTTTATTTTACTGGTTTCTCCTCTCCGCCTCCCTTCTTTTTGATTTACTAATCCTCTCTGTGTGCCAAGGCTTAACAGTGCCACAGAAATGAAACTATAACATACAGACCTTTTTTCAGAGTAACGTTCCATTTATATTAACAAAGCAATCATACACATGTCTATTCAGAAGTAAATTCCAATAAATTCATGGTGCCTTTGTTGTGTCCCTTCAAGTCATTAGTGTCCCTAAGGTGAACCAATCATATGGTTTTCATAGGATTTTATTTTTGACATTTTTGACAATTGGACAACATCAGTAGAATGGAAAGTTAGGTTTAAAGAAAGGTTTTATAATTAAAACACCCTTTAACTATTACTCTTGGAGTTAGTCTCCCCAGGGATCACCAGCCACTAATCTTAGAAGGCAAGATGAGCCCTTGAATTTAACAGGAGCAGGTACAGTGAGGCCAGAAAACAAGACCATGGTATTCTGTGAAGGGTAATGTAATGTAGTAGTGAGTGTTGTACTAGGATTGGGAATCCCAGATACAAATCCATGAAGTCCACTAGGCCTTAAAGCTCATTAGGTGAATTTCTACTGAGCTGCCTCACAGGGCTGGTTGTGAAGCTCATTTAGTAAACTTAGAACAACCAAACAAATTGATTTGAGGATAAAATGGGGGACAGAGCAAACTATCTGTGCCATCCTAACCTCCTTGAAGGAAAGGCAAAATGTCAGTCTAATAAAGCAAACAAAAACTTGGTAAAATCAATAGGCTACTGCACAGTCTTGCATAGCAACCATTACAAATTTGGAAGACAGAAGTCAAAATCCCAAGTTCAGTGTCTTGTTTAGCACTTGTCTGCTAAAATGAAGCTAAGATACAGACATCACACCAATAAACCTACTGAGGCAAACACTTGTTCTGTGGTGTAATCTTGCTAATAAGCGCTTTCATATGTAGACAAGACAATCTGTAAGGCGAGGAGTAGGAAGATTCTGGCAATTCTTCCCTACTAGACCTAATCCAACACCCTCATTACAGAAAGCAAAGTGATTAGTTACATCAAGGGAAAAAATGCTAAAGAATATTGCTTGTCACTTCAATCCTTATTCAGACAAAACGTCCCCATTCCACCAGTGGTTAATTAGGCCATAATTGGATTTCTGTGTTTCAAGAGGAAGATAATGATAAAGATGGACAGTGGGGAAAGGAGCTTAGAGCACTCTTTTAAAAACAATAGCATTAGTTATTTCTTTAAAAACCAAAAGCGACACTTTACTTGCAGAGCTTGGAAGTAAGAAGGTATAGTAATGTAGTTACCCATTCCTGCAGGCAGCAGGGGAAGGTAACAAGGATGTCATATAACAGGTAATAATAAAATTACTCTGCTAGTGTAATAGTTTTTGGGCCGTGATTTAAAAGGCATTTTAAGAGGCATTTTGACAAGAACATCTATGTTGTTTTGAGCCATTCTCATCCATTTTAAAAGTACTTTTCTTTCAAAAAATTAAAGCAAGGTCACAGAAAATCAGCACCATATATAACATTATTAATTAGCTAATTTTTCTTCAGTGCAACAAATAATGCAATGGGTTACTTTTCAAACACAGTTAACAAGCCAAAGAAGCAAATTATGTTAGAAAATATAATTTTCTATACTTTGATTTCTTACAATGTGTAACCTCCAAGGTCTGGTAAAAGCCTTCATTAATGTAATGTATTCTATGAGTTAACTGATAAAGTATAGTAGAAAGAAGCACTGAGAGAGTAACAAATGCCAACAGCAGTTTCCCAGACAAGAAATGACTCTAGCCCAAGGGTGCCATTTCTGAGATAGGCAGAAGCAAGAATATGGTTGCCAAAATGCACACAGGGAAAACTGAACAAAACCCCACCATAAAACAGATCTAAGAATGAAACCAGAAATCTTCAGGCAATGTTTTGAGCACCATTTTGGTACCAAACAAAACTGGTTCTCTTGAAACATTTCATAACAAAGAAAGCACTTTCCCGAATAATTTCCCATCTCAATTCAGAAATCATGATGATGAGATAGATGAGCTGTAGAACCCCTGTGAGGAAGATTTTACAACTTCAGGCAAACACAAGACTATTTCAGTACCCCAATCTCACACATCTCAAGACTTTGAAAGTAAGAACTAGCTTCTTCAATTATACGCTGAAATAGACCATAACACCAATATTCCTGTTGGCTAGTTCCACTCAGTAAATTCATTGTTCTACTTTGTCTGAATTCAAATTATCAAGCAATCTTCAGGGCCAGCTCCATGGACAACATATTAGAGTATAACAGGCCGGATATTACCAAAATGAGAAAAAGGATGGGCACGTTTTCCTAAGTAGTACAAGTCACAGTAGCAGCCTTAGCTGTTGGAAGGTGCTTCATTCCACGGAAGGCTTGTAGCCCTCCAGAGATAAAGCTGAATCTAAGAATACCCCAGGCTGTTCATTAGTACAGTGCAGGCTGTCTGAAAAAGGCTAAATACCTCTTCCCATGCCAAATGAACCACTCAGCAACAGTACTTCTTTGTCCGGGCAGTGCTGAAACAAATCACGCAAGTAAATAGAATATAGCTCTCCCCAGTAGCACAACACGAACCTAGTTGCAAGCTCTCCATTTCACATACAGACATGCACACTTCCATTGTTGCAAATGAAATATTTCTAACGCATTCTTTGGAAGACTGGTACTGACAATGACTTTCTGAACAATGGAAGGTAATTTTTTCTTCACCAGTGCCAATGTTCCATCCTGAACTAGCAACTAAGGAGTTTATTACATGGCAAAATTTGGGGGGTAAATAGGCATTTTCCAGGGGCAGTTGTGCGATTGCGGTGAAGATTTTCACACGATGTAGCAATTAGAGAGGATGTACCCCAGGAAGAACCAGAAATGCTCCAGCAACAAATCATTCACAGTGAAATCCCATGAATGTCTTCTTCCTGGAGCATTCCTGGTTCTTCTCAGGATAAGTCCTCTCAAAATGCAATGTGTGTGAAAATCTTTGCCTTGATCATGCAAACTGTCCCTGAAAAATGCCTGTTTAAACCCTCGATTTTCCCCCATGTGATAAAGTCCAGAAATCTCTGTTATTTAATTATTTGGCAGTTGTTTAGATATAGGAAATTTTAGCTTATACTGTTGCAGGAAAAGATCATTTTGTGGGAACTGACCCTGAGACAATACATTATAGACTGTAGAGGGCCAATTGAACGGACATATTCTAAATGCTTAAGATTGGAAATTTGATGCAATTTGCAGATGGGCATTTTAGTATCAACAGGAATTGGTTTCAAGTCGAAAGGTAGAATGAGTTAATTATCTTGGAAATACACTGTGATACTATTATGATGAAGGGCAGGGATAACACTGTCCTAGCATTCAGTATTTCATTCATGCAGGAGGCAATGGCTACTTTTCACTATGGTCTCCCCACCCCATAGTCTTTGGTTCAACCCCTTCCCCATTTAATATACATGTTGAATCTCCCTTATCCAAAGCGCTTGGGAACAGAAGAGTTGGGGACTTTGGGGTGTTTTGTTGTTTGGATTTTGGGATATTCACATATACTAATGAGATATTTTGGAGATGAGATGCAATTCTAAACATGGGATTCATTTATGTTTTCTGTACACCTTATACACATATCCTGAAGGTAATTGCATACATATTTTTAATAATTCTGTGCATGAAACAAAGTGTGTGTACTCTGAAACATCAGAAGGCAAAGATGTCATTATCTCAGCTATCCACATAGTCAGTTTTGGATTTTGGAGTATTATGGATTTCAGAATTCCAGATAAATTAGATTCAACCTTTATTGAGTTGGTTACACAATTGAGGAGCAAAGAGGATGAACAACAAGACCAGGGAGTAGGGAATCTGTAGCTCCTCATCTCATTTCCTGCTTCATTGTGGAAGTTTAAAAAGTATAGCCTCAATTGTTGGGTTGCAACTGGCAACCCTGCTTGGGAATGTGCTGCTATCATGGACTGCCCTTCGGTTTAGTAAAACAATCCTCGGTATTTTAACAGCTTTATTTCAGTAACCAAAGAAGCTAACAGTATGACCTTTATAGACAGAGCTATCATAAAACCCAGTTGCAAACATAGAGTAAGCACTGCATCTGTCCCATGGGCTTTTCTTCCATTCGTTCATAAGCCAAAACATTTTTGAGCCAGTGTTATTCACCTCCTGCCCCTCTTCACACACATCCCTTTCAAGCCCTTTCAAGTATCTCATGGGCATCCTCACCCACACATCCTTTCATTACCCACCAGGCAATTATTTTTCCTTGTGCAAACACTACAAATCCCATTGGCTTCACCACCAAACCCCTCTTACAGGTTTAGACCAATCCTACTGACACCATGCTTGTATTCAGTTTCAACAATTCTAGAAATTATAAGCAAAAACAATAGCATTACTCAAAAAGAGATCAAACAGCAAACAGCAACCACTCTTGTTGGCAGCATCTGTCAGATTCCTGACATACAATCCAAGACAATAAATAGCTTTTGAATAAGCTCTGTGTGTGTGTTTTAGTCTCCAGGTGATGAAACATGTGCTTTGGGTCCTTTTACATTATACAGCTATGGTACTATGATTCTACTTTAACCACTATAGATGCATCCTGTGAAATCCTAGGGTTTGTAATGTGGTCAGAAACACCAGAGGACGTCCCTGGCTGATGATTCAACTCCCAATCCCAGGATTCCATAGGATGTTGTCTTGCCAGTTAAAGTGGAATTGTGTAATTTGAATGGATTTTAGGTTATCCTATTTCCCATCTAAAACCAATCAGCAAGTTTCTTATATCAATATTTCTGTTGTGTTAACAAGTTTCTAAATAAGCTTAGGCAGATGCCACAACACCTGCAGGAATATTCAGGTTTTTTATACACATATAAGCAGTGGAAAATATGATGCTTTGTAAGAGCTTCTGATTTTTGATAGCATAAATGTATGGTTGCCTACCTAAGAAAGCCAACAGTAAAAGGGAGTGCTGAGTTATTTCTGTTTCACATCATTGCTAACCATCTAGGCTCAACCTCAAATTGTTTCTCTAGTGGCCACAATGGAAAATAATCACTGTTCAGCAATATGAAAATCTGACACACATGTTTTTGTTGTGTTTCTCAGAATTCTACCACCATTCTTTACCTTTGCTGGTTCTGGATCAGGTTGCAAGATTTTATGCATCTTTTTAAGATAGATGATAGATAGATAGATAGATAGATAGATAGATAGATAGATAGATAGATAGATAGATAGATAGAGATGTGCTTAATATGCACATTAACCTATTGACTAAATGTGCTTGTGCATTCTCAAATACACACTTTTAATTTGTTTATCTTTTTCACATGCATGCATGGTTTTGTGTCCATTATTCTTTGCACTGCAATCCTCAGATAGGTACAGATTTCCAAGGCAAGTTGTGTTTACTGCAATTGCCAATCTTCTGGAACACATTAGCAATACAAAAATCCAGCAGAGATACTTTTATTGACCAACCGAAATGCACAATATTTGGCCAATAAAAGTACCACTGTTGGATTTTTGTTTGGATTTGTTAAATGCCAACACAACTACCACCACATGTTTTAGGTTAGCAATAAGTGAGGGTGAAAGAAACTTGGAGGCTTTAATCCGAGAAACAAAGCCTTGAGTAAACACACCATGACTTCTCCCCAGTCCCTCTATGATTCCTTCTTTGAAGCAAAGAGATGTCAGTCTGTCTCGGCACTGAAGGCCAGAGTCAAAAGAAGAAATGAGCCACCTCAGACCCATTCCCCAGGAAGACCTTGTCTGTCCCCTTCAGTGTTTTCAGTTTTAACATTCTACCACCAGTAGATTATAATGGAAAGCTGTTTATTCCTCTAGTCCTTCCTAAATATGGACTTCCTATAGG
>NC_056522.1:199172384-199201711 GCF_019175285.1 Sceloporus undulatus | reverse complement strand
ACCTACATATCAGGCCTAAACTCTTCCTGGAAGCAAAGATGACTAAACAAGAAGAAAGGACTCACCAGAAAAGACCATAATGCTTGGCAAAGTGGAGGGCAATAGGAAAAGAAAAAGACTGTTCTAGATGGATAGTCATAGAAGCCATGGCCATGAATTTGCAGGAGCTGAGAAGGGCGATTGAGGATAGGGTGTCTTGGAGGTCTTTCATACATAGGGTCACCATGGGTTGAAGTCAACTTGAAGGCAGTTAACATCAAGAACAATTTTCTCTAAAGAGAGCCAGTTTGGTGCTGGAACAGAACTCTTGAATTATAGGGTTCAAACCCTGCTCAGCCATGGAAGTTCACTGGGTGCCTTTGGACCAGTTACACTTTCTCAGCCTCAGAGGAAGGCAAAGGCAAACCCTCTCTGAACAAATATTGCCAGGAATAGGTTCACCATAAGTCAGAAATCACTTGAAGACATGCACACAACAGCAACAACAACAATTTATCTCTAACATTCCAAGTAATCAATGGAGAAAAGGAAACACTACTTGTCCATGCAAAAGATAACAGATTTCTGTTTAAGAGAATGGAAGCAGATTTTCTCTCCAGGTACACCTAGCCTTGGAATGGTCTGCAGCCTATCTGGCCTGAGTGCTACTATGTAATGGATACATATTAAAAACTAACTAGTTTAACATAGCTTTCTTTCAGTCATGATCTATTCTATGTTTTAATATTAACTTTAATATTAACTTTAGATTAGTTATTCAACATGCTGAAACCCAAAGTGGATTCATTGCCCCACTGACCTGGAGGCCACAGAAATTCACTGGGCAATTGGTTGATGACTCTGGAAACCAAACTCTAATCTAAAGTAGCCTTTAGCTCAATCCAGCCTAAGAACCTTCTTATGTTCCTGTGGTACTAACTGGAAAACGATGGGCAAAGCACTCACAGCCTTGACAGGTTTGTTAAAATTCTCCCTTTCACACTGTCCCAGGAACACTGAAATTTAGGGTGCATCTGCACTGTAGAAATAATGCAGTTTGATACCACTTTTACTGTCATGGCTTCAGCCTACAGAATACTAGGATTTGTAGTTTGGTAAGGCACCAGTATTCTTTGGCACAGAAAGCTAAAGGCCTTGTAAAACTATAAATCCTATGATCCCACAGGCTGAAACTACAGCACTTAAAGTGGTGTCAAACTTCATTAATTCTACAGTGTATATGCACCCTTAGTGTCTTTCCCCATTTATGTTAATGTAGTTAAAAAATAAGTATTCAAATTGCCTGTTAAAAGAAATATAAATGAATTTCAACTATTGACCATCCAATGAGCCATTTTTCAATAATGGGTTCAGCCTCCTGTTTGTAAGTAATGCATTAGTCAAGCCGGACACCTCAGCTAGGGAAAAAGACTCTCCAACCAGCAATGCGTAATGAAGAATGGATTGATGTAAATGCTCAAGCGTCAGAAGAAAGCAAAAAGACTGCTTCAATCCAAAATCATTCTTCAGAAGTGTGACTTTTTGAAGAATCATTATAGAACTCTTTCTGCTTTTTTTAATTACTTCAGATTTTTACTATATATATATATATATATACACACACACACACACACACACACACACAACCACCCTCATTTTACCTCCCTAGTCTACTGCATTCTTCCTTTCCCTGTCTTTGCACGCTGTCCCAAGGAAAAGATGTCAGATGAGACAAATAATGATTTTTCCCCTTCCTGTGCCTTGTCAGATTCCAAAAGCATTTCAATCAGTGACTTAAGAGAAGCTGCTGCTTTTGGGGGGTCTTTTCCCCCCTCCTGCCTTTTTTAAAGGAACCGGTCTGTGACATGCTTTTAAAACTGCAGATAGCCAATCAAGGTTACTTTGTCAGTGGCCTCTCTTGCCCTTGATGCTAAGTGACGGTGCATTTTTATTCATTTGCAAGCAAGGCCCTGTAGAAGAAATTGTTACAAGTACCAACAAAATTGTGTAAGCCCGCAAATACAGCACTTGCTTGAGTTAGCATTCACTGGAGCCTGAGATGAGAATGCTAAGAGGCCAAGTATGGCATTGTGACATAAAGCTGTAATGTATTTTATACTGTATATAAATGTAACAGCCTCCTTGACTGCAAAGTAGCCCTCTTCTTGGCAAATCAAACCTGCGGCAAACCAAACCACAAAGCTACGCGTGTCAGATTGCACTGATGTTTGTCCTACAAAACAGATTAAAACAATGATAATTTATTCTAGGGTTTCTGCTTTGAATTTAACTCGTCCCCCCTCTCTCTCTCCTGATAACTCATTATCTTAATCAGATCTCTTTCTCTCCTTTCTATTTATCCAGCTGATCTGGAAATCTTTCCTTAAGAAATTTGGCTGCTGCTCACGTGAAAAATGTCAAGATGTATTGCTGCTGATGTGTGCTTTTCCCACACAGAACGGCACTATTTCTCTGCCTCCCACCACCCTCCCAGGCCAGGGTGACCAGATGTCGCACTTTTCCTGGTCATGTCCTACATTTCATCCTTCTGTCCAGGAGGAATTCCAAAATGTCCTCCTTTTTGAGTATGACTAAGAAGCCCATTGAGTAGCACCATGTTTGCTGTCCTTTCCCCCTCTGAGAAACAAACGTGCCCTGAATTCCAGGAACAAGTTTTCTCTGCTGCTGTAGCTGCTCCTAGAAAACAAAAACATTACAAGAGTCCATCCTATCCCCCTTTTTACAGTGGGGATATGATAATATAATAAAATAAAAATAATAAAAAGATACTGATTTATTTACTGATATATTACTGGTTTTACCTTTCATTTTGGAATGCCCTCTGTCCTTCTTAAATATCCTACATTTTGTGGTGCCTTATCCTCCTTTGTGGTTATGACATCTGTTCATGCTGTCCCAGGCCTATCTGGTGAGGACACAGGAGAGAGAGCCTTCTTGGTGGCTGCTCCTAATTTATGGAATTCCCTCCCAAGGGAAATTTGGTTTGGCACCCTCTGCTCTCTTTTCACTGCATGCAAAGACCTTACTATTTAAACAACTGATTTAGGTATGCTTTAAAAAAAAAAGCATACAGTGGGCCCTTGGTAACCACTGGGGTTTGGTTCCCAGACCCACTGTGGATACTGAAATCCATGGATGCTTGAGTCCCACTATATTCAGTGGCGTATCTCATATATAAAATTACAAAATCAAGGTTTGCTTTTTGAGAAAAAAATGTTTTGAATGTTTTTAAGCTGTGGTTGATAGAATCCATGGATGGAGAATCAGTGGATAGAGAGGACTGACTTTATAATATGCATCTTATTTGTTTCAGTCATTTTAAAATTAATGTCTTAAAAGTAGTATTTTAATGAGATTGGTGGTTTAATGCTTTTTAAAATCTTGTATTATGTATTGTTATAGCTATTTTGTTCTAACTTATATTGTAAGCAGCCTTGAGTCCCATTTGGGAGAAAGGACGGATATAAATCAAATAAATAAATAAATATTACATTAGACTGAAATTCTGCTTTGGTTTAGGTTTGCCTAGGATGTGGGGTTAATAAGATACATACTGGCTGACTAGTTCGGCAGACCAACATGACTGGACTTGTTATTAGGGAGACTGAGGTGTCCACCTCAGGTGACAGATGCTGGCTGGCAGCATGGGCAGCCTTGCCTGCTTCTCCTGAGCCTTATGGCTGACACACAGTTCTTGGAGATAAAGATTTTGCATGGCCTGTCTGGAGCTCCCTAAAGCAGAGCTACGAAGCAACTATATGAATAATAACAAGTTACTTGCAATAACTAAATCTCAACTAAGATGGTTGTGCTGGCGGTGGTTGTTATTACTGTATGCCTTCAAGTTATGTTTGACTTACTGCAACCCAAAGGTGAACCAGTCACAGGATTTTATTGGCAGAAGTTGTTTAGAGGAGTTTTGGCTCTTCCTTCCTCTGAGGCTGAGAGAGAACTCAAGGCCACCCAGTAGATTTCCTTGGCCAATAAAGGATTCAAAACCTGGTCTCCAGATTTGTAGTCCAAACTGCTACACCACACTGGCTCTAACTAAGGTTATAATATGTTATAACTGCACTGTGATAAAGAATAATTACAAGCCTTTTGTGGCATAACTGTAACTAGTTTTAATTTTCTAGTCTGCAAACCTCTTTAATTCACCCTCTACTACCACCTTTATATCATTAGTTCTTGAATGTATGAGTGAGTGGCTGTCTCGTGTGAATGGTGATTTCCTTTGACTATAAATAAAAATTACATTGAACCTGCACATGGGAGTCCTGTTTCTTGGAACTATTATGCACAGGCTTGATCCCTGCTTTAGTTGCCTGAACCCTCCCAGTTGCTGTTATTTCAGCTAATAAAATCCCTCTATTTGAATATTAAGTGTGGGTGCCCTCTCGGAACCCTAGTATTTTGGGTAACACAGTGTAAAGGCATTTGCTGCCAGCGGTAGAACAGAAAATAACATCATCACCCTGCCAGCCTTGGACACCTTATATCCAAAGTTGTCCAAATTACGTTGTCTTCCAAAACAGACTATACCACAAGTTCCTCTCCTTATTTTGAAAATAAAAGTACAGCAAGAAGAAATTCAAAAATTATGAAATCCAATATTAGCTGTCAGATGGCTAGTTGTTTCACACCACCTGATGGTTGGCTGTGTCCCTCCAGATTGTGTTGGACTGCAATCCTCAGAAGCTCTAACTAACATAGCCAAGGGTGAAGGATGCTGGGAACTGCAGCTCAACAACATCTGCATGCCTGAGTGATTCCTACCCCACAATCTATGCCTTGCTTCCTATTGGTCGACATTTTGTCTATTCACCCACCCACCTGTGGTTAAGCAAAACTAAACTATTGCATGTCACAGCAAGCAGATAATGATTATGGTCAAAAAGAGCACAGGAGCTGAAAGCACAGCAACTATGTACTTTCCTTGTAGAGAACCAGTATGTCATAATGGTTTGAGTGTTGGACTATGACTCTGGAGACCAAGGCTCAATTGCCTTCTTGGCCATGAAACCTACCAGGGGACCTTGGGCAAGTCACATGCTCTCAGCCTCAGAGGAAGGCAATGGCAAACCTCCTCTGAACAACTCCTGCCAAGAAAAGCCCATGATAGGTTCCCCTTAGGGTCACCATAAGTTGGAAATAACTTGAAGGCACATAATAACAACAATTTTCCTTGTGGTGCAGCAGGACATTTAAAATAGGTAGGCTGCCCTCTCCAGGTCAATCTTAACTTGGGCTCAGGTGACTGGACATATGTGGCACAAAAGCATTACAGGAATTCCTGCCACACAATTTTGGAGGCCTGGTTTTTTGCCATATACCTCTCTCCCTCTGCATAGCTTGTCCCTATTTTGTGCTTAATTAAGAGAGAAGAGAGAAATGCAGTACATCACACAAATGATGTCTCTTTCTGTCCATTTGATCACTCCTTTGCAATTCTCATTTATTATCTCTAGATACAGGCGACAACTGAATAGGAGACAGGGCCCGTGCATGACATAATTAGTAGTATTGATCAGGATTTAATTAAGGCAAAGTCTCAGATTCATTCTTAGGGAATTAAGCACATATTCTAGAGATCCAAAAACACGGATGACACTTTAAGGAAACAGGCCAAATGAGATCAACTAAATCAAGTTTTGGTGTCATTTCCAAGAATAGCCATTAATAGGCAACCTAAAAAAAAATAACATTGCAGTCCAGTGTTGTGGGAATGGAGGGTATAATCATCATGGCCTGAGAGGAAAAGTAGAAGAAATTGGCTTGAATCCACACATAATGTTAGTTTTATTGATTTGAATGGGTCTTCTCTAAATAAGAGTAATCACATCTCCACAACTTAATGTGCACTGCTTCACAAACACATAGAGCAAGGAGTAATTTGTTACTTGCAACTCATTGCTTTTTCTAACAATAAAGGTATACACAAGTTACTTTTTGGTTATAACATGGCAGATAACATTTGATATCACTACAGCTTATAGTTAATTGCATACAGAGTGGTTATAGCTTCATTATGTAGGAATGTTTTCTGTTAGCAGCTTGTAGTATATTCCTTTTTAAGAGATGTATTTTAATTACTCTTGAATAGCATAGAAGGGAAGAATTACTTCCAATCATAACTAGAATGTTAATTGTTTGGAGGCCTTGGGATTTTAACTATAATTAGTTACTTTTGGAAAGTAATTTTTTTTTTGCTCTATAATAACTCTTATGAAAGATTTGTTACTATCAGTCCAGTAGAGTAATTATGGCTGTTAGTGCCAGCTGACCTTCATTGTCCTAACAGCCACTGTTTTTAAGAGGAGGCTCATGATGACATAAAGATTCCACCTGTTTGCTAGTCTTTCCTGATCACTTCTCCTTCAGGCTTTGTTTATTTGCTTAAGTCCCAAAGATGAGACTTGTTAATTCCCAAAGGTGACTCTGCGGGGCCCGTCACCTGTGTGAAACATTATGGGTGAGGTGGCCCTAGACAACATCACTTAGAGACTCAAAGTGAGGAGCCGGTGGCTTTAGTTCAAGGTGGGAATTATGGAGGCCATGGATCGCGGACCACATATGGCCTAGAAGACCATTTAGGCAGACCGTGGTAAGTCATTGCCAAAATCATTATCTTTGGGGAAAGAAGAGCTCTATCTCCAGAAGGCACCAGGGAATATGATTCCCTATAAAACAACCACCCTACACTTTGTTTTAGTTTTTATTTAAAAAAAAAAACCTTAAAACAACCTGGAAGTGACCTTCTAATCACTGCTGATTTCATCAAATAGGGCTGGTGCAGCCTGTAGTGGGTCCAATGCATGAAAGTGCCCCCTGGACACTGGTCAGTTGCCCAACCTTCACTTACCTTGGTCACCAAAAAAAGTTACAAACAAAGGGGGAAGGATATGGAGTGCCTTCTGCCAATCAGATATCTTGTCACACTGTTGACAAAAGTCAAACTCCTCCCCAGATCCAGAAACTTGCTACAGCATCCCTTAAAGCTGGCCATCAAATCTCTCCTTGGAAAATTCTATGGAACGAGAATGCACCAACTCCTGTTAGCAAGCTGTTTCCAGTCTCTGAAGCATAGTTAAAAGAATACAGTTGCTGAAGAATGAGTGTACTTCCACATCTGAAATCACTCTTCTATGTTAGATTTCAGACCTAAAAGTGTAGCCATTTCCTGTAATGTGCATATATATATATATATATATATATATATATATATATATATATTAGGACTAATAGGATGCAAAGCATCTCTGATTGCTCAAATTCTCATGGATGAGAACAGATCATGAGTGCCATCTCCTGGTGAGCAGGACATTTTCAGATGCAAAGCATAGTAGATCATTACACAGACAAGTGTGCTGAAAGACAGATAAATTCTTTACTAGGGTCAAATACATCTCCTTTAACCATAGTTGTTCCATCAGTCATTTTAAACATGCTATATTAGCAATATTAAATACATTTAAACTCCTCTACCTTTTTTATTTTTGTCTAGACTCTAACTATTGCAATAAGCTTGATCGTTGTGCAAGTTGGTTTTAAAATGCATTTTAAAAAATGGATATTTTGTTGTGGTTTTAATTTTTTTAAAAAAATACTCCATTAAGCATATGCCCTAAGAAAATAATCAATGTTAATTTGCACATTTTAATTCCAAAGGAAACAGACAAGTTTGTGATTAATGTAAACAAGGGGATAATATGCATAGCCTATGAGCAAATCTGTTATGCAGAGCTTATAGCTGTCCCTGTGCTTCTCTGGCAGTTTTAGATTAATGACTGGTCTGAAGCACTGAACAACCCATTTACAGTAAATGTATTTTCTCCCTTGTTGGATCGAGTGGGTTTCTTGTCAGTAGAAGAATTCCCACTTCTGTGCAAAGTCGTCTCTAGAGTCTAATAGCCGAAAGGGAATCATGCACATCGAAGACGTTTCCTATCCTACAACAGATAAAGCCAGTCTTAACGTTAACCATAGTGATGCAGAAGATTGTGGGTGTGTCACAAAATGGCAGAAAACTGTTAGGTTATTTCACCTAGGTTATTTAGGTTAGGTTCTTTCACCTAGGCTTTACAGCAGGAGCTCCGTTCTTACTGCAGTAACGCTTGTAAGTGAAAAATGAATTATACCTGTTTCTACTGCTGCCATTATGTTTTCTTCCTGGCTCCTCCTTAACCCCCCTCTTCACCCCACTTCTCTGCCCTATGCTCTACCCAGATTGCTTTCTTGTTTGTTTATTTTATTTTATTCAATTTTTCACTAAATTCCAGAGTTCAGCTACTGTGATTTAATTTGAATAATATAATTTTAAAGCAATTTAATAGAAGCTGCATGGGAATAGCAAGGGGGAGAGGAGGGAACACTGACACTGCATGACTGTCAATAATGTAACTGGTCCCTGCATCCATGTTTTGCACCTGTGGACATGTGCTATTGAGAGCTCATTGATAGGTTTCCACCATCAATGAAAACAGACACCTTATTTGTGGTTGGGGGATGCAGCATCTACAGGTTGGCGACAATAGTGTGAAATAAGTATCACCAAAGCTACTTTTCTTCCAGATCTAATCAGGAGTTAAAAGCTGCATTTAGTAATCTCCCTAGTACTTTTATTTCTGTGATGACTATGTGTTAGGGATTTTCCGTTGCTGGTGCTAAAATTACTTGAGGGGCTTTAGGCGCTACACATCTTGACTCTCTCTGTTTATCACAGTTTCTGATATTATAAGGGTTTCATAAGTCTCACGTTAAAGGCTCGGCGTTCACTTTAAATCAATGGGCTGAATAGCTGGGGACTGGAAAAATAGATATATTGATTATCCACAAAAGGGAAATTGTTTAGATAGATAGTGAGGACATGACTAATGGAAGACATTTGATTTTCACTTTGGAGGACAAGTAGTTTTTGCACTAGACAACAGTTCAAATTGCCCATCTAAGACTTAAAGCCAGTTTACTATATGAAACCTTCATTGTATGAATATAGTTAACAAGTATGTTTGGTGGAAAGCCAGAGCATCCTCTAGAGACTAGAAGAACAGAAAGAGAGAGAGAGAAAAACTCTATTTATGCCAAAGTCCTGACTAAAATCACTTAAAACATAGCACCAGTGGAATTGTTCCTTAAAATTAAAATAACAGTTAACAAGAGCATGATTCTTATTGTTGTTTGGACTATGGCAATGAGAGTAAGAAGTCTTACTCTCCTATTTCTCTCAGTGCTCATGCTTTTATGAATTCCCCACAACTATTGATATTATATATTTATTAAAGTACATACAGACAGAGATCCAGTGTAGTTTAAAAACAGCATAATTTACTGTTTGCTTATTTATACTGTTTATACAGTACTATTTATAATTTATTTTAAAACAGTACAGTTAAAAGCAGTGCAGTGTCCTAATACTGTCAGCCAGTGTGGTATACTGGTTTTAGTGTTAAACTAGGTCTCTGGGCAACCAGGATTTGGATCCTTGCCCTGGAAACCCACAGTGTGGCTTTCAGCAAGTTATACTCTTTCAGTCTCAGAGGAAGGCAATGGCAAATCTCCTCTGAGGGGAAAAGTCTTCCTATGAGAGGGCCACCCTAAGTTGGAGTCAGCTTGAAGATACATAACAACAACTGATATAATGCTTTGCTGCCCGTTTCAAGGTGATGCACCAGTGGTGGAAGTCAGTCCCAAACCATTTAGGTCTCTATAGCTGAGAATCAACCCCTAGAATTGGGCTCAAGAACAAATGGGAAGTTTATGTACCGTAATTGCTCCCAGACCAGTGTAATACTATTACATCCATGAGAGGGAATAATCTGGCTTTCAGATTTGGCATTTGGAAGATATGAAATGATAGGTGACTGACACATGGCTCTGCTTCTGTAATTGGGAGCAGGGCAGAAAATGGAGGCTGTTATTGACATCATTATCATCATTATTTGTGGAACAGTCTCCCAGAAGAGATGTGTCTTATTGCCTCCTTAGATGCTTTCAAGAGGGCAGTTAAGATGGATCTCTTCCGGCAAGCTTATCCATCTGACCTTGTGTAAGAAATATTGTTCCATTTTTGACCAAGATTGAATATCTCTTCTCCTCCCTTGCCTTCTGATAGGTTTTGTTTTAAGAAACGATTTGTAATTTGTTATTGTATTTTATTGAAGTGAATTGCGTATTTTGTCGGGTTGTAATCCCACCTTGATCCATCTGGGAGAGGCAGGAAAATATAAATATTATCATCATCATCATCATCATCATCATCATCATCATCATCATCAAAAAAAAACCCCAACATATTAATTGGTTTATGAACCATATCCATGCAATTACTGTAAAATCATTTTTATTCCAAAACAGGGTTGCCAACCTTAGGTATAAAAAGTTCTACAGTCAAGGCAGCAACAGAAGAAGGAATACATTAGAGCACCCTGTCTGCTTATCTCTACCATGGGACACTTGTACAGGTGCTCTTGCACATTTCTCCTTTTCCAATACTACGCATGATTAATTTGACCTTGTGTTGAACCAGGGGCGACACTCCACATGTTGCTGAACTGCAAGTCCCAGCATTCCTCACCTCTGCTTATATTGACTAGGGCTGCTGAGAACTGCAGTCCAGCAGCCTCTGTGGGAGGATGATTCCCACACCTCTTTTAAAGACACAGAATAATTTACAGTATGACTTACTTTCCAAGACCCCCACTAGATACCTGAAACTGCAGATATTTTTATAATATTATATTATTGTACCATATTATTTTCAATTAGACAAATGATTTCTGGACAAGTTTACCATAGAATCACACTGAAAGACCTCAAAATACTCAAAGAGAACAATTTTTAGACATGGATAAATGAAACTAGGGATACTGAATTTATGGATATGGGTGCTGTATTGCATTGTTTTCATATATCAACATTAACAGACCACTGTAGAGACCTGAAAGACCTTTATCACTTTATGCAGCACTTTGAAAATTTAGGGCAAGGCAGCCTCTGCATCCTTTGGGATCCTATTACCTTCCACCCCATCCCCACAACTGTGTAAATATACTTTATACCTGAGCATTTATTATCATTCTCACTGCATCAGAAGAAGTGTGGTTTATATCAACAGAAGCTCATGCAAAAATAAAAACCAGTTAGTTTTAAAGGTGCTGCCGCATTCCTTTTATTTCCCCCTTCCCTTTCTCCAGTTTAAACACAAAGAATCTATACATTGGATAGAGAAGAGCGTTGTGAAATGCCATGTAATGCTTAAGACATGACATGATTGCAATAAACTATTTAACTATACTTACATGCTTTCAGTAGGTCTTCTTCTGTAGCATGAAAATATACTTCATTTCCTGATCAAACAAGATGTGAGGATTCATTAGACACATTCCATGACAACCTACTTTGAAAATTAATCCACAGACCCGAAAATTAGTTTCAAAAGTTCTAAATAACCTTAATTAAGAGACAGAGAAGGGATAGCTCAGAGGAGCCATTACTAACATTTTGATCGAGTAGCTCATTAGTTATCATTATGTAACTGGTCCAAGTTTTACTCCAAAGGGCATAAATTATTCCTTAGCTGATTCCAAAACAGAACCTATACTTCCTTTTCGAAGCTTCTCGGTCATGATTTTTAAAAACGCACATTCAAAAAGCCACAGAGTTAGTGTGATGTGGCAATTATCATGCTGGATTTAAATGAGCAACATAGAAATTCACATTCCTACAAAGTGCAAAGCTAGTGACAAGGTAAATGGCCAATCTCTCCAGGCTACCTTACTCCACAAGAGAGCTATAAAAATCAAAGGGGAGAGGCATGTTGTATTGAATTGGCCGCTGGAGAAGATAGGTTGACCACCTTGGGCAAAAGCTACAAGGAATGGGATGGAGCATGGAGTAGCTGCCAGTGAACAGTGTTGGCTAACAAAACTGCATGTCACCTGCCTTGGCCTCAAATGAACCTGCTCTCTGAGGGGTCATTCAGACACCGTTTTTTACCATGACAATGTGAATCATCGCACTCGCACATTCCACATTTTTAATTCACACTGTGGAACCACATAGATAAATAAAATAAATAAATCTTTTATTTATATCCCACTTTTTGTGATGCAGATCTCTGCAAGTTCCGTTGCTCACATGCGCCAGCACTCAAAGAAAGATGGAGTCAATGGTGCAAATACATTCAGAACACTTCTAGGCATGCAAAATTTTATTCCAAGTTGATTTGGGTCTATTTGCATTGGTTATTTATACTGCTAATGATGCAGATCATTTTTAAAAACTTGGGGGGAAACCCAATATTGATTATCCTGGATTAAGTGGGGGCTTTATCAGCCTCCCCAACTTAACCAGGTGCATTCAGGATACGTGTGAACAATGGAGATTCAAGACAGATTGATCATTTGAATAATCCACTAAAGTCAGTAGAAGTTGTCTTTCAACCACTTGCAGCTGTCCAGTAGGTATCTGTCCATGAATCTGGGAGGAGGAGATCCTGGGACCATATATGCTACTCTGAAGTTCTTTCACAAAGGACAGCATAAAACGTACATTAAAAGGCCAGGGGCAACTATGAAGCAAATATAGAATCATAGAGTTGGAAGAGACCACAAGGGCCATCCAGTCCAACCCCCTGCCATGCAGGAAATCTAATCAAAGCATCCCCAGCAGATGGCAATCTAGCCTCTGCTTAAAGACCTCCAAGGAAGGAGACTCCACTACACTCCGAGGGAGGGCATTCCACTGTCGAACAGCCCTTACTGTCAGGAAGTTCCTCCTAATGTAGAAGTGGAATCTCTTTTCCTGGAGCTTGCATCCATTGTTCCGGGTCCTGTTCTCTGGAGCAGCAGAAAACAAACTTGCTCCCTCCTCAATATGACATCCTTTCAAATATTTAAACAGGGCTATCATATCACCTCTTAACCTTCTCTTCTCCAGGCTAAACATCCCCAGCTCCCTAAGTCATTCCTCATAGGGCATGGTTTCCAGACCTTTCACCATTTTAGTCGCCCTCCTTTGGACACGTTCCAGTTTCTCAACATCCTTTTTGAATTGTGGTGCCCAGAACTGGACACAATATTCCAGGTGGGGCCTGACCAGAGCAGAATGCAGTGGGGCACTATTACTTCTCTTGATCTAGACACTATACTTTTATTGATGCAGCCTAAAATTGCATTGGCCTTTTTAGCTGCCGCATTGCACTGTTGACTCATGTTCAACTTGTGGTCTACTTGGACTCCCAGATCCCTTTCACATGCAGTTTCATTCAGCCAGATGTCCCCCATCCTATATCTGTGCATTTCATTTTTCTGCCCTAAGTGCAGTACCTTACATTTCTCTGTGTTGAATTTCATTTAACAGTTAACAGCAGCAACAATATGATCATGTTTGTTTTATTGTTTTGTCCTTGATTATATATGTCTGGTTTTCCAACCTTTGGTGAAAAGGGCCTTGTAAATAAACGTTGTTGTTGTTGTGTAGTAGTGGTTGAGACCAATGAATCTTTTGAAGGCAGTCTCCTAAATAAATGCAGGCACCTGACTAACATCTTCAATATATCTGAATATTGTAAACTGGTCTGCAGCAGTAAATAGCATAACAATATTGTTACTAAAAAAAAGTTCCAAGAAGGTTATTCTAGCCACAAAAGAGTTAATCCATAACAAACAAACAAAATTATATCACGCAAGTGACCTAAAGGTTATTTCACTAAGCAAAACTGCCGCTTTTAGATTAATTTCCCAGACACTGAGCAATTTATAAATATCCAGATAGTAGAATATCTTCAAAACTTTTCCTTCTTTTAGGCTGGCAGTGTTCATAATGGCAATCATTTGCTTTTCAAACAAGCCTTGAGAAGGGAAAACACATTAAAACTATCACAATGAAGCTGCTGGAGTATTATTGCTACCATTGGAATATCAAAGGATTTTGCAAGCACTGAGGATTTATTGTCATGTGAAAACATTCAAATGTTAATGATACCAATCTGCAATAGGATACTCTCCCTTTGATTAGATACCATGAATCAATCCGACACCCTTAATATTTTTCAGTTAGGCTGAAAAATGAAATCAATTTTAAATTACATTACGCAGTATGCCTGCTGGTTAATTTAGAAATAAAATTATTTCCTTATAAATCTTAAGATGATCAGCAAAGCAAGTGTAAATAGCCAAAGGGAAGTTTCTCCAGGGGCTGTACTCTTGGGGGCTGGCATTCTTTGGAAAAAAATATATACTGAACTGAGAAGTTAAACATTATAGGAGAAATATGCCTGAAACCAAAAGAGAAGCTTCTTGTTCGGGCCCAGGGTCAAGAAATGTTCTTTCTCAAAGAGCAGACAGCATGCATTCATAGCCTTCCTTCACACAGAAGACAACTGGACTGGAAGCTTCAATAATGGAGTTGGAATCTTTTTTTATTGCTAGATGCCATATAGAAAAGAAAGAGGAGATATAGGACTCAATGTTCTGGCAGATGCCATACACTTGTGGGTCAGTTTGGATAATATTCTTCAGATAATCTTCCTATTAGTTGGAATAGGCTGATGGCACATTTGTCTGCTGGCTCAACAAACTTGGCAGCCCCACCTTGATCAGGCCAACTTGGCTATGCAAGGACAGGTTGGCCAAAGTTGGCATATCAGTGTAACATCCAATGCTCACAGGCCTGAATTGCACAATTGTTCCCTATACATTGGTGAGGGGGGCACATGTTTGCACTCTCAGGGTGGTTTTGTGTGCGTGTTTTTGTGTGCATGTGACTGCTGCCACACTGCAGAATTAATACCATTTGACAAAGCTTTAACTGTCATGGTTCCATCCTATGGAAACCAGGGATTTCTAGTTTGTTGTGGCACCAGAGCTCTCTGACAGAGGTGGTTAAATATTTATCAAAAATACAAATCCCAGAATTCCACAGCATTGACCCATGGCAGTTAAAGTATTAATTCTGCAGTGCAGATAGACCCTATGTCAACTTTTCTCCATGTTGGATATGCCAGCTTTGCTCACTACAGTTGTTACAGTTCCCATTGTTCACTTGTGACAGGGGACAGCAAAGTATGCTCACAACAAATATTGCTCAACTGCAACTCCCAGTATCCATCACTACTGTTTAAATTGGTTGGGGCTTATGGGAGTTTCAGTCTACAAATAGCCCACCCCTGCCTTAGGTGGAGAACTGCTAGCTAAATTCATATTACTGCAAACAGAAATACTTTAAGAAGGACAGGAAGAAATGAGAGGGTTACATACTTAAAATTAAACTGGGTTGCATCTTGCAAGGTGGTACTAAAAGTGGAAGACTAGGGGCCCTTGCACACCATGAAATTATAACACTATGGTTCCACTTTAATTGCTATGACAATATCCAGTGGAATCCTGGGGTTGGCAGTTGAGGGAAGGGCATTCAGAATACTCAACCAGGGAGCATTTCTGCTGTCTCTATCTAGACTATAAGTCCCAGGATTTCATAGGCTGCATCCATGACAGCTAAAATGGAATCATTGCTGCAATTGTGCAGTCAAAGGGCTCTGGTTCTAATAAACTTGAAAACCATTCTGCTAAAGCAAAGATGGGTAATACGTGGTGTGATGTGGCGGTGGCAAGATTCTCACTCAGGACCAGGACTCTATGATGATTCCTTCCTTATGTGATCCCACCGCTGCCACCAGTATATGATGAGGCCCACCCTGGCTCACTACTTTTCTCAGATGCCAGCACAATGGGTCTTTTAAATCCCACCGCTTGGCACCAATATCTGACAGCTTGGCAAATATCCCACGACTATCTGAAGTGTCCTAAATAATCAAAGGTCTTTTTTCTTTTGGTAGCATTTTACTTAGGTTTGGTAGAGTGGATGATGTTATCTGTAAGACCCTTCAGGGAACTACTTGTTGAAACAAAGGAACAACTTTTATTCACAAGCAAGACTGAATACAGTATCTTTCTTGTAAGATGTTATTCAAGCTTGATATGGTGTATAACTTATTTCAGTAGTTACAAAGTTTAACAGTTTCTTTCACATGACTTTATGAATGTTCGCTATAGTCTTAGGCCCTGTGCACACCGTCCATTAAGGCTGGCATGGGGGCAGAGTCGGGGTGTAGCATCCTCATGAAGCATGTCCTACTCCATACCCCCGGGCACCCTGACACTGCATGCTGCTCCACATGGTGTGTGGCGTCATGATGCTCCTATGGCACTGCATCCATATGATGCAGTAGCGAAGGAATGCTGCATAGCCATGCTGCCATGGCTTAGATGCCCTGGAAAGGCCGGACTGAGGACGTGGCGTGTGGTTGCCGCAGCCCTGATCCAGTTAGAAAAGGGGCGGCATCCCACCACCCCTTAGGCCAGTGGTTCTCAACCTTCCTAATGCCTCAACCCTTTAATACAGTTCCTCATGTTGTTGTGACCCTCCAACCATAAAACTGCAGTGTCTCGGTCTCTAAGACCATCGGAAATATGTATTTGCTAATGGTCTTGGGTGACCCCTGTGAAAGGGTTGTTCGACCCCCAAAGAGGTTGTGACTCACAGGTTGAGAACCGCTATCTTAAGTGCTGTATGTGCAGCCCCTTAGTTTCCACAGAATCTTTATCAAGCCTCTTTATTACTTAACCCTTCTGGTTATCTATTACATCAACAGCCACTCTAACTGAAGTTTCTCTGTTTCCTAAATTTTATTTCATCAGTTCTCCAGATGACTTTAATAATCTCCACTGCCTCCTAGTGATATATATATATGCTGCAAGATACTAACAATTCCCAGTCCCAATGTCTGTCATCGCTGGCTATGTTTCCTAGAGTTGGTGAGAGCTGTAGTACTATATCTAGGTTGTCCTACATTCTTCATCACCATACTAAAGAAAACCCAAGTGCTGGGAGATCACAAGTGCACTGATAGGAAGAGGTCTGAAGGCAGAGGATCAGCAGTGAGATTGGACTATCTTTACCCAATGTAAGAAATCCGGTCCCAAATGGTTCATGCTTCTTTTTCAAGCAACTGATTACTCTCTACTCCATCAGTGTGATTAATTTATATGCACACATTTGGATTCAGATGTGTAGCCTGTGCTTTGTGGAATATGACATATCTGCTGAATTGCAGTTTTCCCTCGGTTTTGATCTGTGGGGCACCATGTGTGCAGGAGCTCTTCAGAGTTATATAAATAGACAGGTAAGTTGCGAAAAAGATGACACACAGGCAAAGTTATGTTGATTAAATGAAATTACTCGTGCATTTTATTCCAGTATAGTCAGAGTCCTGGGAAGTGATGAGAAGCAGCAGGGAAATTAGAGTGAAGTCTCAAAAGGGAGAGGTGGGAAGAAAATCTCAGCCAGATGGTCTTTGTTGACTAAATTGTTTAAGATGTATCCCAAGTCATTTGAAGGAGATCAACACAACTCATTATTCAGTTTTACAGAAAGGAGACACTTAATTTCTCCCCATTTAAATCCAGTTGAGGAAAATGATGCATGAAATCTTTTATGTCCTCAAAGGAGTTGAGTGATTTGATAAAGTTGCTTCCATCCCACAAATGATTTTGGCAATCAGGTATTCTGGAAACTAGAATCAAGTTTAACATATCTATCTTAGAGTTCAGCTAAGGTGGCCACTATCTCTCTGCTTGCAGTTGTACAAACCGGTAATAATATCTTGTAATTCTCTAGCAGCAACACTGCACCAGCTTTGTGTAAAGACTACAAGAACTACAAACAAAGCAATAATAAATACACCAGCTACAAAGACTATAGCAACTGCTTGAACACTTCCATCAACCATAATGTCATGCGGTAGTAATTCCCTGAACAATTGTCCAGACCAGTGTGCAACAAAGCTACATGTTATTACAAAAACACTTTGCCTGCTGCCATCCATTCTATGGACCTCTTCTGCAGTCCATAAGAGTAACTTTGGGCCCTTACAGACAGGCCAAAATAAAGCTGCTCCGCGTCACTTTGGAGGTATGCTGTTTAAATGATGCAACAGCAAACCTCCAAAGTGATCCAAAGCAGCTTTATTTTGGCCTGTCTGTATGGGCACTTTCAAAATCATCCTGAACTCGTTTCCTCATCCTTTTAACATGAAACTATCCTTGATAAATATGGAAGAGCCACTGTACAAGTTCTTGACCTTGATAGTCACAATGGAGAAAAGTGGAATTGTGTATCCATAGCCAATTGAGTACACATGCGCACTCATGAAGAACTTTGTGATACTGTGAATCTCCCAAATAAGGTATTTACAGTATATCTCTTAATACCATAGCATCACTTTCAGGTCAATATTAATTTATATAAAGTCATTTGTGAGATGAGGAGCTGAGGATATCAAGGGATGTGACCACATTCCCGGACATCATCCAGTTTCTGGCTAAAAGGCTGACTAGTTATTTTCCAGCCAAATAAATAAATTCTTACCCACCTCTCCCTGTGGATTGAGGTGGGGAAGAACAATAATTAACAGACATACAACATCAGTTAAAACATATCCATTAAAATATGCATCTATTTAAAAGGGCATGCATACAATTTAAAATGACAAGATATACAGATATTAAAACAATGCACATTTAAAATTCATCATTTAGAACTCATAATTTAAAAATCATTTGGGTAAGCCTACTGGAAGAGACTGGTCTTATATGAGGTTTTGAATTCAGACAGCATATTTGTCTCTTGAATCTCTTCCAGCAGATCATTCCATAGTATAGGGATGACTGAAGAAAAAGTCCTCTGGCTGACAGTTGCCAACCTAGTCCTGGCTGAATAGAGTAAATATCTGTCAGAGTATATGGGGTGGATTATATGAGACAAGGCAATCCTGTAGGTAACCTGGATCCAAACCATATTGGGATTTAAAAGTAATAACCAACACTTTGTACTGTGCCCAGAAACTAATTGGCAGTCAGTGGAGTGATTTTAGTATTAAAGAAATGTGATCACTTCAGGATATTACAGTAATCAATCTGGCTACCATGTTTTGAACTAGCTGAAGTTTCCAAGCTAGCCCAATGTAAAGTGCATTGCGGAAGTCCAGCCCTTGAGGTTACCAGCATGTGCACTATCATCTTTAGGTCCTCCTAAAGATGGTAGTTGTTGCATCTGTTTGACAACACTTTTACTGTTAGGGCATGTTCACATTTGACATTGAACATGAACCATTTAGGGGGCTAATAGGATAACTAAAGCCAACAGGTATGATCCCAGAGGGCCTCATGCACTGGGACTAGGAAGATACATGCCTAACTGAGGCCAACTATGTCTACCTAT
This sequence comes from Sceloporus undulatus, assembly GCF_019175285.1. Taxonomy (NCBI): domain Eukaryota; kingdom Metazoa; phylum Chordata; class Lepidosauria; order Squamata; family Phrynosomatidae; genus Sceloporus; species Sceloporus undulatus. The sequence continues at coordinate 199,182,433 of NC_056522.1, read as the reverse complement.
ATCCCCAGTAGGGACACTTGGGTCCATGGCTGCATCTGCACTCCAGAAATAATACACCTTGACACTGCTTTAATTGCCATGGCTCCATCCAATGGAATCCTGGGATTTGTAGTTTATTGTGCCACCATAGCTCTCTGGCAGAGGCTAAATATCTTGCAAAACTACAAATTCCAGAATTCCATAGCATTGACCCATGACAGTTAAAGCAGTGTCAAACTGCATTAGTCCTATAGTAAGATGCAGCCTAAGTAATGAATCTAGATTTAATTTCTCACAGGTTTCTCCTGGTTGGGAAAAACACTTGAGGAATTAATTCCATCAAAACAGCAGCTTTCTTCTTTTGTCACTTGATTTTTACAAAGAGAAATAACATTTCTGGATAACTTCTGTCCTATTGACTTCCATTTTTGTTCTGCTTTGAACTCATTGAGGAAAAGCTATGCCCCAGAAGGGCTAAGCAGTTCGAGTATGGAAGCAACATGACGACCTGGTGGTTTCAGCTAAAAGAAAATGTGAGAAGGAGTGTAGTACTCACCTTAAAAATACTTTAAAAGTACCAAAGTGAGCAAAAAGAGATCCCCCAACACTTCAGTTTGCTTGGTCACTAGCCATAAAACAGGATGGGTGACCTATCTATCCCTCTTTGTTATCTTGCTATACCTTAGCTGGATAGTTAACTAAATGTGACACACTGCGCTGATTTACACAAAGCCCTGATACCATCCAAGATTGCCATTACATAATAATAAATCACCACCAAAAATCCCTCATGTGTAAAATATGTATTTTATAACAGCCAAGAATTCCAAGGCTTTGTAATATATATTTTTTCCGCATGAGAGGGCTGTTATTGTTGTTAATTTATTGATTCAAGTATAGTAGTGATCTTGGCTGGTGCTTGGCATATCCTCCCCCCAATATTCTTCCCCTTTCTGGTCTATTAGTCATACATTAATATTTATATTTCTATCAAAATGTATATCCAGCTTTTCTGGGTAACATGCCCCACTCAAGGTGGCTTGCAGTATCATAAAACAAAATGAGATGACAAAACAAGATAAAATACAATCAAACAATACACGAGGAACAATAAAACAGCAAAGACAGAAGACGGGGAAAGAGTCAAAGGAAAGTTAACTTAGAAAAGGCCACTGAATTAACACCAGGGCCTGAGATGGTGAGGAAGGCTGCCAAATCTCTGGATACCAGAATGAAAAGTCCGATTTTTGTCTCCTACAAATTAAATTTCTGAAACAAGAGACAAGAAGCAGTGGTGGCTGGTGATTTCCATGTGGTGAAGCCATGCTAACTTTTAGCCCAAACTTTACATCAGATACTGAAGGTGCATCCCTAAAATTGCATCCCTAAAATAAAATCAGTACAGGTTCATTATGGTTCAGACTCAGAATAGTTTCACTGCCCTGTCACTTGCTGCCACTGAAAAAGGCCTTAAAAACTAAGCAAAGTTCTTGAGGAGTCTGATATTACTTCAGTAGAGTGAAGGCCTGAGAGCCAGCATGGTATAGTGGTTTAAGTGTTTGATTAGGACTCTAGGAGACCAGGGTTCAAATCTTCATTTGGGCATGGAAACACAATGGGTGACCTTAGCAAGTTACACTCTCTCAGCCTCAGAGGAAGGCAATGGCAAACCCCCTCTGAACAAATTCTTCCAAGAAATCCTTGTGATAGGATAGCCTTAGGGTTGCCATAAGTCAGAAATGACCTGAAGGCATGCAACAAAAGCAGGGTAGTAAAGGTGCCAAGTGCAGCCCTCAAAGTTTATGGTGCTACGTGCAGCCCTCAAGGTCCACTTTTAGAGCCCACAAAGCCCTCCATCTAATCCAGTTTTAAAAGTGTACCTGTGCTGATTTTTGGACAATTTTTCATCTAAAAACTGAGCTCAAGCTGATATCAGGCAATGTGCAGCACTGGGTGCGCACCTACATCAGCATTAACTAATGACTTTATCGCACTGCCTCTGGTGCCCGACTTACCTCTTCCAAATTGGGCTCAGATTCGGAAGTTACGCCGATATTACCGCACTGACATTTTCATTAAAACAGCTTCCCGTTCCCTCCAGTGTTGAATTTGGGCCCCATAAATCGCTTCAGCTGCCATTTTTCCAAAATCAGAAGCTTTGGAATTGGAAAAAAAGGCTGCCAAAGCATCCTAATATAGGATGGGGTGATTTCTCAGGTCTGAGATGGAATGCCTGGGAAGATTGAAGTGTTCTGCAACTGACTTTTGCACATTCACATTCCTAATGTCTGATTTATATCCATTTATCCTCTGGCACAGAGACCGGCCTATTTGCCCACTGTAGAGTGCTGAAGGCCATTGTTGACAGAGGATGGCACATATCATATTAGAAGCTGAGAAAGTGAGTCCCTCTAATACTGTGAATGATGTGATTAGATCATGTGATGACATTTCCTGGATAGATGTGTGAGCATTTGGGTTTGTGCATCTTGTTCTCCCATCCGTGTTGTGTCCTTCTGTAGGTATGTAACTGTTTGAGATTGGGAGGCTGTCTGTAGGCAAGCAAAGGCCTGTCACTAAAAGCCTTTTAGACGGCAGTATCATTGTCTAGATTACAGTGATTCCCAAGCTTTGGTTCTCCAGGCGTTTTGGACTTCAACTGCCAGAAGCCCCAACCATCTTGGCAAACAATCAGGAATTCTGGGAGCTGAAGTCCAAAACATCTGGAGGACCAAAGTTTGGGAACCATTAGTCTATCAGGAATAACTTGTAGCTCATTGGTGATACATTGGTCTCTTTGGGAGCAGTATGTGACCGCTAGTGATGTTCTGTCACCAGTCTGTTCTGTAATAGATTGGTCCTGGCTCTAAGTCTTGCCTGGTTTATTGATTTGTTTCCTTACTTCATATGGTGGGTACTGTACCTTGAGGAATTGTATCTTGTAATTCCATGAGTTTGGCATCCTTGAGGAATTGTATCTTGTAATTCCATGAGTTTGGCATCGCTATCTTGTGGGTTTGAGTAGATGTGATTGTAGTAGATGGTTTGACTCAAATTCAGGTTATCTCAAGAACCATTATCCCTTACAAACCCAGTCATGTTTTGAGGCACTTCTCTCTGGTACCATCACCGTCACAGGTACATCTGATGGGAACACAAGAGAGGGCCTTCTCAGTGGCTGTCTCCAGGTTCTGGAACTTCCTTTTCCGAAAGTTGGACTGGTACCTTCCCCACTTTCTTTTTGCAGACAAGTAAAGGCTTTTCTGCTTTAACAGGTATTTGATCAATGAAGGTCTGTCACACCTAAATAATGTGTTGGATCTTGTTTATTGGTGTGTTGTTGTGTGTGGATGTGTTTAATGATGCATACTTTAATCTGGCTTTTATTGTTTGATCTCATTTTAACTTTTGTATGCAGTTAATTTTTTGTGATTTTTTGAAAAATGTTGTAAGCTGCTCTGAATCTCAAACTGGGAAGAAAAAAACAGGATAGAAATCAATAGTAACAAACAAATAAGGCATTTTTTCCTGCTGTAGAAATGGGGAGATTCTCATCAGTCCAGGATTCTTCTCCTGAGGGTTTTGTGGTTTTTGGAAAAACACATTTTTGACAAGACTTTTCACATATTTGCAAATATTTTCCCCATTCCTATTGTGTACGTATCTTATATGCTGAGGCTATATATTGTGAATTGCATTACTATAAGTATGTCAACAGAGTGGATAACAGTTTCAATAAGTTCAAGAAATTTTTGCCACCTTTCATCACAGACATTATAAAGCACTGCATGAAACCATCATCTACCGATACTCAAGACTTCTATTAAATGAAGTATTAAAATGATTCCAAGATATTTTTTAAGAATACATCTTGGCTCAAGGCTGCAGTTCTTATATGTTATGACAAGATGAAGGTGTCAAAGCTGTTTTAAACAAAGAATGTGAACCCAGCACCTGAAGCAAATATCCCCAAATCTATCAGCGTGGTAGTTTTATTGGGTCAACTTAATGGTCAACAAAAATGTGCAAATTGTTGAAATCTGATAAAGGTATGAGGAATATTAGTAGGGGTAGAAGACTGAAGTATGTTGATTTTTGTGACTTTTGATTTAACCTAATAAAGATATTACAACAATGTGGCTTTTTTGCGCCCAAATATCTTCTCTAAATTCTCTGCCAATACTGAACAGAGCAAAGATGAAAAAAGCACCAAAACTGCACACAGAATATATATAAGATATATTCTTCTATGTTTAACTGTGAAACTGATTTTTAAATATTTCTGCATCCTCCTAGGCTTATTGAAATAAAGGAAATTAAAATTCACTCTAGTTTCAAAAGGAAAAGTGGTAGATAGAATGGGTTTGGACTGCCCTCTGCTGGCACTGTCAGAAATTGTTTTACCAGCAACTAGAGCCAATGTGCCTTTTCAACAAAGGAGGGAATCATCTAGACATTAAGCAATGCAGAATAAAATTGTCTAATGTTTAGATTGCAGGTGGATACAAAATCTTCTTCCCTGCACACAGCAGATTAGAACACTAAAAGAAAGCTTTAGCCCTCATGTGAATGGAAGAATAATGAAATCATAGAATCAGAGTTGGAAGAGACCACAAGGGCCATCCAGTCCAACCCCCTTCTGCCATGCAGGAACTCTCAATCAAAGCATCCCCATTGACAGATGGCCATCCAGCCTCTGCTTAAAGACCTCCAAAGAAGGAGACTCCACCACTCTCCAAGGAAGTCTGTTAACTGTGCAACAGCTCTTACTGTCAGGAAGTTTTTCCTAATGTTTAGGTGGAATCTCTTTTCCTGGGGTTTGAGCTACAATACAGCTTTTCTCATTTAAATCAGGACTCCTGGCATGACACTTGTGTTGCAGGAAGAAGCCACACTGCCATTGCTTACAGGCCACTGTCAAAGATTTTAAGTGATGGGTAAGCAATAGTCAGGAGTCAGAGAGCCACATTGGCCCTTCAGATCTGGCAGCACTGCACACACACCCTCCCCCCACAAACAGTTTGTGCTCCCAAATATCCCCTAGAATGATGTGGGGGCAATTTCACCAAGTTGTTGGCTGAGACATTTATGTTACAACAGGAAGTGATCCAGAAGTGGTCCAGATGGGTGTTTTCCAGAGGAGGATGACCAAAATGACAAATGGTCTAGAAACCATGCCCTATGAGGAGTGGCCTAAGGAATTAGGTATGTTTAACCTGGCAAAGAGAAGGTTAAGAGGTGATATGACAGCCCTGTTTAAATGTTTGAAGGGATGTCATATTGAGGAGGGAGCAAGCTTGTTTTCTGCTGCTCCAGAGAACAGGACCTAGAGCAATGGATGCAAACTACAGGGAAAAGAGATTCCACCTCAACATTAGGAGGAATGTCCTGCCAGTAAGGGTTGTTCAACAGTGGAATAAACTCCCTCGCGTGTGTTGGAGACTCCTTCTTTGGAGGTCTTTAAACAGAGGCTGGATGGCCATCTGTCAGGGATGCTTTGATTGAGAGTTCCTGCATGGCAGGGGATTGGACTGGATGGCCCTGTGATTCTTTTATTCAAGGGCCAAAACTTTCTCAATCCTGGAGGCCCTATGCAGTCCATGGACTGCTCTTTCCACATCCATGCTTTAAGGTATTTTGAACTAAAAGTACATCTGTTGCAACTGCCACAATCACTACTATCTCCCACACTCATCATAATTTGGTCATGCCAAGTTAGGCTGATGGTAGTTGAACCAAAACATTTGGAGGGCCCAAGGTACCCTCTATCATGTAGATCTAGTCTCTCAGAACTAATCTGAAGTGGCAAGTTTTCTCTTCTTGTGCATGGAAGAATAATTCCTCATTACTTTACGCTATAAAAATTCATCCATTTCTTGTTGCTAGGTGCCAAACAAAAGGGATTTTTGTATCTCTCCAGCACAACAGGTTTGGCCTATATCTGAAGCCAATTTAAGGGCCTAATGCTCTATTAGCAAGGGGGATGATGCCAATGGCTGAAGCAGGTTTCTAAAGCAACTTCTATTTTGTGACTTCTTCACCTCTAGGATGAGGTTGCAGACAACCAATTTCTCCTTCAATGTGGATATTGTACACTTTTTGGTGCAGTTGTGTTGGTACACTGCTATAATTAGTCTATAATCCTATCCTCCCCTCAGCTCCCCTGAACCTAATGAGATTTTGTTTTGAATAGGCCTGCTGCTAGAGTCCTTGTAAAAACAAGACAATTATTTCAGCATGTATTCCCCTCCCAATTATTCTCATTGTTATTAAGTATTCATAATTAGCCAAAGTTATTTTTTTCATATTGAAAAATATGTCTTCTCGGGGGTAAGGAAAAAGTGGGGGAGAAGTGGATGCTGGAAATAAGTTTATGTGAGATATGAAAGGAACCCTACAACTTGACAACTTGGGATAAAAGGAATCCTACAACTTGATAACATCTGCACTTCCTTTGATGTAAACTGACCCATTATTTCGGGCCTGCCTTTAAGTGTCTTTGCTCACACAACAATATAAACTTTGATCAAAAAATTGGTTGCAAAACAGAATCAGGTCACTTCTGAATTGACAGAACTCATTCTTTATTAAAATATCTCCCCCACCCCCATCCCCTTAGGAACGAACAGTTTTATTGCTGTATTTAATGTCATTGAATGTGTTTGTTCAAGTGTCAATATCACTGATGACTAAAGATTTTTAAAAAATTCTTCAATCCACACTGTTATATACTTTGGCATTGTATACCTTGAGGATACGATATTAAGCCAAATGGAGACTGCTGTCAAGAAATCAGAAGACTGAGTACTGGAAAGGCAGCCATTGTCCATACCATACTACACTTGTCCCTCCACATTTGTGACTTTGACTTTTGCAGATTTGATTATTCACGGATTTTATTAATATGTTCTCTCTAGGAATCTCTAGGTACTCCAATGCAACTCTATGGTCAGCTTTAACCAAAAGTGGCACTGAAGAACCTACAGCTTCCTAGAGAGAACACTCCACTAGGCATTTGTAGCTCCTCCAGTACAATTCTATGGTCAATGTCTAGCAGATGTTGACAAGTGTTGCAATGGAGGACAGAGATTCCTGCAGAGGTGTTTTCTTACGTAAAAACATAGGGTTTTTGTTACTTGTGATTTTCCACATACACAGGAGTCCTATGCCCCTAACCCCAAATAAATCTTGCCAAGAAAACCCTATGATAGATTCTCCTTAAGCTCGCCATAAGTCAGAAATTACTTGAAGGCACACAACGAGTTCTGCAAATATGATGCTAAAGGCGGGATACACACCGCCATATAGTACGTACTGTATACATACTAGGGTTAATCATTTCAAGCATGCCTTCATATGAAGCCCTATGTTCCTTCAATGAACACAAACTAATGCTGCCTCAGTTTTCCCTTTTGGAATAACCCCAAACTCTGTGCCCTCTTCTCTCTCTCTCTCTCTCTCTGGGGAGGAAATACCACACCCCACCGGTGGCCCTTATTCCGTCAGAGGTGGAAAATATGAAAGACACAAGAATACTTTCCCAGAAAAAGTCAAGGTACATATTAGTGGGAACTCAGTATCCAAGGGGGATCCATTCTGCACTCCCCCAAACAGATACCACAATCTGTGGGACCTCAAGTCCCATTGTCCCCGATGGTGGCTCATGCATGTAGCCAGACTGCCATTAGGGACAATAGGATTTCAGGTGAAGTCTCATTGTCCCTAATGGCACTGTGACTGCATGCATGTGCCACTACTGGGGACGTTGGACAGCTTGCCATCAGCGGATGCTTAAGTCCACAGATGGCAAGTCCACAGATACCAAGGGCCCACTGTATTTTGCAATTATTCCTTTTTTTGCAATGTAATGTAATATGTAACGGCAGAGTAGGAGGCCACAATGATTTCAGCAGAACTGATTTCCAAAAACACCTAATTGCAGGCTTATTCACTTTCTTGTGTTACCCATCTTAACCATTTACTTCTTCCATGCTTAGTTCTCTACTTTTTGTTTCTAACAAATTCACTTTTACAATGCATACATCCTAGTATTATTATTTTTTTTGCACAGTGTGGTTGCACTGACCACAGGAAAGAAAAATATATGCTACAGTTCCACCTTTCCTTCCCACCTCCATGGCCTAACACTTCTTTCATGAGAAAAACTCTAAGGTGCAGCTATTCCACAAAACCACTGCGAGACTCAGGTCCTCAGTAAAAGAAGTGCCATATGCCCAAGAATGTACAACCAGATTACTGGTTCCTACTTCTCAAAGTGTAGCGGTATATTACTTCAAAGAATACTTGTCATATATATTAAGAGCCACAAGGAGTCAACTCCCATATTATTAAAAGGATGGATCTGCATTGATCTCTGATGCAGATAGAAATAGCCCAATTCCTGTTTACTCAGCACTAAGTATCAGCTTATTATACTCAAGCGAGTCAATTAGATTATGTCAGATCTGCCAACATTTCATAGATGGAAACCAGAAGACATGTCCAAGTGACATCAGAGTGCGGTCAAGATGGCAGAACTTATTACTGAAGTTAGGAGAGGCTGCAGCAGTTTGCTTTTTGCTTGCGCCTACTAAGACAGCAATCTACACTGTAGAAATATTGCTGTTTGACACCACTTTAAGTGCCGTAGCTCCATGAAATCCTGGAATGTATAGTTTCTAGTCTTCTTTGCCAAAGAGTGGTGGTGCCTCACCAAACTACATATCCCAGGATTCTGTTGAATTAAACTGTGGCAGTTAAAGTGGTGGGCAAAAATCTTTTTTCTATCCTGCTAAGTAAATTGGGTGCAAACAATTTTTTGGACTTTGGACGCAGTCGGTAACAACTGAAACAATGTAATAAAATAAAATAAAAAAATAAAATAAAATAAAATAACTGGGGGAAAAATAACTTTTTAGCTTTCTAAAACTTTTCAAATTTCAGGTTGTTTCATACCTTTATTATACACTGGGCCCTTAGTATACGCTGGGCTTTGGTTCCAGGATCCCCCGGGATACCAAAATCCATGGATGCTCAAGTCCCATTAAATACGATGGCAGAGCAAAGTTATGTCCCTTATATAAAATGGAAAATCAAGGTTTGCTATTTGGGATGTATACTTTTAAAAATATTTTAAAGCCACGGATGCTTGAATCTGTGGCTGAAAAAATCCATGGATGAGGAGTAATATTTTACATTACTGAAGTTGTTTTATTCTGTAACTGTTTGCAAAGCATCATATACATAGATAACACTACAGTATATGCCTTTTCTAATTGTATTCTATTTATCTTTACTACTGTATTTTAAAATCTTTACCTTTTAAAACTGTATTCTGTTTTTGACAAGTGATCTGTTTACGTATTTTCCATGGCTTAATTCTATTTGAATGGTCACTTTTGTATGTTTTTGTACTGTGCTTTCAAATTGTAGGCTGCTTTGAGTCCTAACTTTAGGTGAAATAAATATAGCAATAATAATAATAATAATAATAAATACTATTATTATTAATTATTATTAGTTATTATTAGATAAAAATAAAATTTAAAAATAAAACAAAATAATTTTAAACTGTTAATAATAATAAATAATAATTAAACATAAAAATAAAGTATAAATTATTGTTATTATTATTACATTTATTTATTTCCCTCTTGCCCCAAAATTAGGACTCAAAAAGCAGCCTACAGTTCAAAAGCAGAGTACAATTAAAAACATACAAAAAGTGACCATTGAAACAGAAGTGAGCCATTAACAATAAATAATACAAATAATAATAAATTATAATTAAATACAATAAATAAAATATAAAAGATATAATAATAATAAGCTATGGGGGAAGTAAATAAATAAATAAATATGAAAAAAATTAAAAATTAAATGTAAATAAAATACTTTTTAAAAAATTTAATATATATATATAATAAATAAATAAATAAGTGGTAAATGAAACAAAAAAGTCTGAAAGTGGAGAAAAGAAGATAAAACTTTTTTTAAATGTGCTTTATTGTTTTTTTCTTTTTATATGCTGTTACCCACCTTGATCCAACACAGGGAGAGGCAGGTTATAA